>NW_015657294.1:278454-371042 GCF_001515625.1 Sinocyclocheilus rhinocerous
TTTAAATTAGTGCTGTCAAACGATTAATCGCGATTAATCGCATCCAAAATAAAAGTTTATGTTTACATAATATATGTGTGTGTACTGTGTATATTTATTATGTATGTATAAAGATGCACACATTCATCATATATTTTGAAAATATTTACATATATTTGCATGTATATATTTATATTCATATAATTTATATTATATATGTGCCACCTATTGATAATGTTATTAACTCTACAAGGTTTTATAACGTGGATGAAGGTGATGTTGTGCGGCTGACTCATTTTTAGCTAGAGGATGGCTTGGGTTTTCAAACACCCCATAGCTGACGTACACTTTGATTTTCGGACACACGGGGCAGACCTCCCACATCAGCATGTGTGTGCGTGCGTGTGTGAGTGTGTGTGTGTGTGTGTGTTTGTGTGTGTGCGTGTTGAGTCATTAGCAGCAAAGACTGGTCTGTCTCAGCAGGGTATCGAGGTTTATGAAACAGCTGTGTGACAAGATGGATCAGCCCTTAATGAGCTACCACACACACACACACACACACACACACACACACATTAGTCTAGCGCATAAGACTGGTAACTTAACTTCCTACTAATTGTTAACAGAAATGCCTTCGCTGTTACAACCCAAAAAGGCAGAGTATGTCTGGAATGGCATACTAAGTAGTAAGCAGTATGTGTAATGCGCAGAATATGCAGATTTTTTGAATGCTTGACATCAATGGATGACTTTTTACTGGCTAGTACATTTAACGAATTGTGCAGTATGCAACTGGATCACACTGCACTGGGTAATGTGCAATGACCTATACTTGACCTTCCATTGATTTCCAGTGTGAATATACAGTACACTACTGCTCAAATTTATTATTATTTTTTTTATGTTCTTGAAAGGAGTCTCTTATCTCACCAAGGCTTCATTTATTCGATAAAAATGACAATAAAAGTAGTAATATTGTGAAATATAATTATCATTTTAAATAAATGCTTTCTATTGTAATATATTTTAAAATGTAATTTATTTCTCTGATGCAAAGCTGAATTTTCAGCATCATTACTCCAGTCTGCAGTTTCACATGATCCTTCAGAAATCATTCTAATGTGCTTATTTGCTGATCAAGAAACTTTGCACTTTTATCAATGTTGAAAATGTTGAAAGTTGTGCTGCTTAATAATTGTGCTTGCTGAATAAATATATTAATTTCATAAATAAATAAATACATACATACATACAGTACATACATAAATAAATAAATTGGTGACCCTAAAATTTTGACCAGCAATTTAACTAAAGTGATACAAATATAAAAAAGAAATGTATAAAATATGATTTCTTCTCACTTAATAGGCTATTTGTTTGGACTGCTTAAAGTCTGACTTTTTTTTTTTTTTTACCTATATAGGTTTAAAGATGGCTTATATTGCATTTAATTGTAAAAAAAAAAAAAAAAGTAAAAAAAATAATTGCATTTATAATATTATAATTGCTATTTAATAAAGTATGATAACTGGATACCACTTACTGAAATAATCATGTAACATAGAGAGTCAGGCTGGGCTTTGATAGATATATTCTAATTCACTTTGATTCTCAACTCGATATCATATCAGTTCATTTGGAAATATTTCAGGTACATTAACTGGAAACAAGGAAAAATTATTTTAATAACTGTTCACTGAAAGGTTCTTTGAGGAATCAAAAATCGAAAAACCCCTTATGGCACCTTTATTTTTAAGAATTGGTACATTACTATATTGTTCAAGGTTAAATGTTACAATTTGAAGTGTTTCTTGTTGCATACTATTTCAGTACTATAAAGTGCAATACTGCATACTATTTCAAAAAGCCATAGATCATAAAGCAGCAAGGCTGCTCTTCCTGTCTCTGGGGTTTGTTTTAAGTGTGTGATCCACACTCTTTTGAGTATACAGTATATATCTCAAGTATGTTGAGCTTTGGTCTCCTCTGTCTAAGAGCAGGCATATGTGCACTTTATGGTTAAAGACCAATACTCTGATGTGTTAAATTTTAAGCAAACCCTCGCTTATAATATCGTCACTCTTACTATGATAGCCGCTGAGGGACCTCCGAGCCGCCCACCACTTCACGAGGCTTCTGAATTATTGATAGGCCACAGAGCGCGCTCAGTAGCCGGAGGAAAGGTGTTAGGGAGAGACACAGCACCGCTGCCGGCTGTAGCTTCATCACTGCTGGATCTGTCTCATCTCCCTCCATCCAGCAGGAAAGAGGAGGAGTGGAGGACTGTGGATAATGCATTGAGAGATGTTAATACCACACAATCAACTCTTTGCCTCTAGGGTGTTTTTGATAGATTAGGTTTTTGTTTTCGAGACCTAGTGAGATGAAACCTAAGGCAGCATCCTAACTGGGATGCAACCTCACGAGTGACTGATTTGGGACGCTCTACATGTGCAACATTTCTGCTCAGCACACAAATGATACTCACAGGAGTCTTGATTCAAAATTGATTCCAATATAGTTTGAGAATTTATGGAGTCTCTAAAGTAATATTTGCAGTAAAAAGAAAATTCCTACGAGAACCTTGTGCATGCGAAATCTTGATATTTCAACCTAGCATCCGGGGCTGCAAAGGGGTCTGTGGAAAAATAAATACAAAATAACTATAATTTAAAATTTATAAAAAATAATTAATTAATAATTATGTTCTCAACATATTTAATTTAATTGCACATTTTCTATTATTTATGCAAGAAAAAAAAACTTACAGTTGCATATACAATAAAGAATTAAAAGAAAAAAAAGACACACATCTAAATAGAAAACCAGCTGACCAACTAACCAAACAAATAAATAAAGGGAAAACATTAAACTTCCAATAAGACAGAAGGCATCTCTTCCACCCCAAACACTCATAAAATACATAAAATGTATAGAATTGACTGTTGTTGGAATCATCAGATTAAGCACAAATTATTTTGTTCTATTGACAGATAAGATACAAAAAAAGATAATGTGAACTTGCTGAGATGTAAACTTTTTTCCACATCATTATTACACATATTTATAGCTTTTTTTTCACAGTATCAATACGTCTTTTTCCAAGTAATTAGTACACTTGTTTCCCCTTCTTTTCAGTATTATAAGGTCTCTATACATGAACATATATAGACGCTTTATATTTTAGGAAGAGGTCCCTCTCAAAGGAATCTTTGTATTTGGAGTCCATGGCATCAAAATATTAGAAAACCGCTGCATTATGAGATTACATTCTCCACACAGGATACATGTGGCACTATGTTAAAATTTTGCCAAAATGAGCTCTCTTAGGAGGCAGCATGATGAAGTTGGCTACTTTTTGGAACAACCCTCATGTTGGGATCTGTAAATGCTGCTTAGATAGGAAATTCATTAGGTTTTGGAACAGGACATATGTGATAAAAGAGACTTCAAAGCTGCAGCTACTAAAATTTGTCTTACTCTATCTCTCTGTGTAATTTGGCAGAGGGATGAATCAGTTCTTCCTGCAGTCATTGCTCAGTGTTGCTATTGTCTTCTTCAGCAACACACATACACACACACACACTTATATAGTGTGTTTCCTCTGACCTCTGCCACACTGCAAACACATTAAAGAGTGATTTGTTTTTAGGAATTTGGGAGCGGAAAAGACAGTGTGGAAAAAAGAGGGATTGGGAGGAACAGATGAAGAGCTGGAGTGAGAGAGGGTTGAGGGGTGTTGAGTGTGTTTGTGGATCATATTCCCTCTGAGGCAGATGCTGAGGTCACAGCAGTTCACGTCCACTAACGTTCCCTCATTTTAAAGCTGAAGAGTGTCATAAAGGGAAGAGCGTTTGTAAAAGAATCCTGGAAAAATGGATTATGGTTTTCACAAAAATATGAAACAGTAACTCTTTTTAGCATTGATATTTATTTATGTATTTGTGCATTAAATCATATTAGAATGATTTCTGAAGGATCATGTGACAATGAAGACTGGAGTAATGATGCTGAAAATTCAGATTTACATCACATGAATAAATTACCATTTATTTTTTTTAATAGAAAACAGTTATTTATATAAGTTGTAATATTTAACAAAAATAGAACTGTTTTTACTGTATTTCTGATCAAATAAATTATGCCTTGGCGAGGTTATAAAATTGTTCCGACCCCAAACTTTTGACGGTAGTTTATGTGCTAAAACATTACTCCAAGCTTTATGATGTTTGTTGGTTTGTGCTGTGCTGGGTGTGTCTTGACACCAAGGCTGTGTCTGTAATCACATATTGTCTTGAGTACTTAAGTACTTATTTTGAATTAATTTCTACTTATTTTGAAGTAGGTACTTGCTTTGCGTAAGTATTTTTCATGCTCCTGAAAAGTGAAGCCAAAGCATTTTGATCGTCCCCTGGTGGTTGACTGCAGTATAGATCATAAACTCTGCCCTCGCCATTTAAACGAATGGGATGTGAGCCAAACTAAAAAAATCTGATTACGCTTAAAATACATTAAAAAAAAAAAGTTTTTTCCCAAAGATGGGTTCTGTCATTTTAGGTAGTTCTTATTACGCTGATGTGCTCAAGTGTTCATTTTTCTAGTAAGTTTGCTTTAAGTTAGTTATTTAATGCTATAAAAATGGGGGTGTGGCATCATGATTGTGTGCTTGTGATTGGCTCTGAGGAAGTTTGGGCGGGACCTTGATACCAAAAGACTTCATTGTAAGATGACAGTGGTCATTTCTGGGAGATTTTGGCTTCACTTTTCTACAGTGGAAGGAAATAGAGATGCACTGTCCATGTTTTATTACAATTTATTGTTGAGACACACTGTCTGTGTCTCATTAGGATCTACTGTATGTGTATATTTTAAAACCCATTTTGTAAATGTTTGTGTGTAGCCTCTCTCAGTGTGGGCAGTTCCTGTGTGTGTTGTTCAGACAGATGGTAGTGGGGTGCAGGCTGGTGGTCTTCCTGCCCCAAACCTGGCACGGCAGAGCAGCTGCATGTGTGTGTGTGTGTGTGTGTGTGTTCTGTGGAATCAGTCATACACACCTGCCTACATGTTTGCACCTGCGTTATCCTCCATTTCAACTCACCTGTACATATCATTCGCTCTTTCTAATATATCACTCACCTCTGTCTTTCTGCAGTCACTTCTGTTCTGTTTAATCATTCTCAATTGTAGAGGTGAGCTCAGCCGCTTATCTGAATACGAGCTGAAGCCCCCTAAATAGGGTCAAGCATCTATATTGTACTGGTTTAATCTATGTAAGTACTGCTCTCTCTCTCTCTCTCTCTTTCTCTCAGATCAACCATTGTTATCTTTCCATTTAGACGAGAAGCTATTCTAGTGGGCACCTTCATTCTTTGTGTTTACACTGGTGTCAGAAATATTTTTATGTCTATAACACATACATATGACATTTCACCCTTGTGAAAAAGAAGTACACTGTAGCATACTAGAGTACTTAATATTGAAATAATATACTTTACAATTAAGCATGAACTGAATGGCAAGATTTTGGGCAATCTGCATGTTGATTGCAATTAAATGAAAATGTAATATAGTTTAAATTTATATTACATGCAAGTAGCTGATATTTAGAGTGTTTTTTACACACTTAGTGCAGCTTTATTTGTAATTTCATAATTCCATTGTATGTCACTGTACTGAAAAGCATTTATTGTAAAGTAAAATATATTTTACTGTAATTTTTATTGAAATGTATATTTCATGTTTTTAAATATATTGGCAAATACACATTTGTAATAATGAAGTTTAAAATTTAAAATGTATTAACTATGACTATGCTTTAGTATGTTAGTCAACACATCAAAATAAGTGTGCTTTAAAATATGACAAACTATTATTAAAACAATTTGTTTAAATATACTTTAAAGCGAAACTTTTAATTTGAAATTATTACAAAGTGCAAATTTTAAAAGTGTGTTAAGAGACAGTCATGAAAGTGTATTCTCGTATTGTAAGTGGCCTTTTATTTCATTAATATTATCTGAAAGGACAGTTTTTTTTAATGTACTTTTAAAATTTAAAGTACAAGTGCACATTCAGTAATTCAAATAAGTGCACTTCTTTTTCACAAGGGTAAACAAATCACAATGAAGATAATATTGTATGGCATGGCAAGTATGTACTAAATGCTGCATAATAGCTAATGACACAGACAGCGTCACATGGTCTGCATCTTTCGTGTCAGCTCTATATTGACACAGTGTGTGTGTCCACAGCTATTAAATGGATTTGTATGGTGTCCTCTGGAGATGTTTGGTGTTTAATTTCAGCGCTGGGCTGCAAACGCTCCTCAGGCCTTATGAGAGAGTCCCACCCTAATCACCCATTCAGACAGAGCAAAAGTGGCCATTCATATGATAATTCACTTTCATAGCGCCGCTTGGTCCATTTATTTTCAGTTTTAGGGTTTTAATGCCTTTGTGACCGGTAAAATACGACACAGACACAACGACACAATACAAAGCACTCGTCTTGCATATTAACACATGCTAACACTTAGCTGCTATAGCTGCTATGCCACCTTCACTCATGACTGACATGACCTATCAACGTTTAAATTGACAGATCGCCGCGGTTTACTTACGGCTTCATGACTTACTGCTTCATGAGTTACATTTTTAAACCTTATTTCCTGTCTGAATGAGAAGACCCAACCGCACAGATTTAGTGAGCCAGATGCTAACAGTTCGCTAACTGAAATATTCAGTTCATTGTTCGAGTGTACATGTTCATTAAAATCAAACCGAAGAATTCCTAATAATTAGAGGTGGACAATATGACCAAAATCTTATGCTTGCCAAGATGAGCATTTTGACATATCTTTATGTGTACTTGACTGTTCAAGAGCAATAAGCCGTTTTAAGTCTTTTGTCTTTTATTGCCTGAAAGGCATTTTAGGATGTATGTCTGTAAATGCGTTTAACAGCACTCTGTACGAGCTTTTTGATCCTGTCAGGCACTTACCCACATGAAAAAATACTATAGTAATTTATAGTAAATACTATAGTGTTTTTGAAGCATCTTATGCTTGCCAAGATGAGCATTTTGACATATCTTTATGTGTACTTGACTGTTCAAGAGCAATAAGCCGTTTAAGTCTTTTGTCTTTTATTGCCTGAAAGGCATTTTAGGATGTATGTCTGTAAATGCGTTTAACAGCACTCTGTACGAGCTTTTTGAGCCTGTCAGGCACTTACCCACATGAAAAAATACTATAGTAATTTATAGTAAATACTATAGCATTTACTATAAATTACTATAGTATTTTTTCATGTGGGGTGTGTGTGTGTGTGTTGTCTGGTATGGTGTAAACTGTATTTAATTCAGCAGGCCTCAGTCTGGTCTGCCCTGTTGAAAAAAACAGCATATGCTGGTTAGGTTTTGACGCTGGGATGCTGGTTTAAGCTGGTCCTTTGCTGGTCCTTTTGCTGGTTTAAACTGGTCCTTTGCTGGTTTAAGCTGGTCCTTTGCTGGTTTATGCTGGTCCTTTTGCTGGTTTATGCTGGTCCTTTTGCTGGTTTAAACTGGTCCTTTGCTGGTTTAAGCGTCAAAACATACCTAACCAGCATATGCTGTTTTTTTCAACAGGGTGGGTTTAACTCACTCTGTTTTTGTCATTTGTTGTTATGGTGGAATGACAGTTTATTTCTAGTCTCAGCTCCAGACAACATGCCCACTTTAGCTCAATCTGATGCTCATTACACACACAAATGGCAAGAGCTTGATCTGACAAGCTCTAATCTCATTGGCCGGCTTTATGCAATTTTTAGGAGTCAGTGTGCACAGATTTTACCAGTCGGCCGCTGTCATGCAACATTTTCCCTTAACAAAGCCATTTTACTGGCTGAGATGTTTTATTGGTACTCTGTTCGGTGCCAGATTAGAAATGATAGAAAAAACACATTATTGTGTATTTAATCTTAAAATACATATATTAATGACTTTTAAATTATATATCACATCATATTACTGGAGTTAAAACTAGTTAAATGAAACATTTCTTTTTTTATGTGTGTTTTCTTTTAGCATTTGGTTAGCAAGCTAGCAACTTCACCTACTAGCTTAGCATAGCGTCAACTGAGAATAAAGAAATGTATTTTCATTTTCAAAGTGAAATGTTTAATGAGTGGCACATGTTCAGTTTTATTCATGACAAATGAATGTGAATCTGGCAGTGTTTTATAACACTGGTTGTTGTACGCATCACGGCAGTTTGGAAATGAAATGCCTGGTGAGTGACGCTAACAGATTAACGCTCGATCACGTTTGAAAATAACATACCTAACTGATAGTGTTAAAGGGATAGTTCACCCAAAAATGAAAATTCTGTCACCCTATAGTACCATTTTGGAGAGTATCACATACGTAAACAACGTATGCTGTTCTGTGTCAGCAGCACCGTATGCGGATATGTGGTTTACGTTGTTTACACTTTGATCTGAACGTAAACAACGTATCCGCGTACATACAGTACGTTGCATACGTTGTTTACGTATGTGATACTCTCCAAAATGCCGCTATAGGGTGACGCGGAGGAGACGAATTGTTGAATTAAGTCATTATTTTAGTTTTCTTTGCACACAAAAAGTATTCTCGTAGCTTCGTAAAATCACGGTTGAACCACTGATGTCACATGGACTATTTTAACGATGTCCTTATACGTTTCTGAGCCTTGATCGTGGTAGGATCCTTGCTGTCTATTAGAGGTTCAGAGAGCTCTCGGAATTCATCAAAAATATCTTAATTTGTGTTCCGAAGATGAATGAAGCTGGTCTTACGGGTTTGGAACTACATGAAGTTGAGTAATTAATGACATCATTTTCATTTTTGGGTGAACTATCCCTTTAACAAAAGCAAGCGTGAAATAAAAAAAGAAATAATTCTGAAGCAATTTTAGCTTGCTTCTACAAGTTGGTGTTTTACTGCCTCTAGTGGTCATTTCAGCTGAAAACTGAGCTGAATTGTATGCAAAAAGTATGTTTTTCCAGTGAGCCTGTATTGCAAAATACTTTTTAATTGTGTGGCTCTGGCAAAGTCTTATCTGGCTTTGATATTCTTCAAAGAAATAATCATTATCACTTCCAACATTTAAAATGTTTTTAAAATGTCCATTTTTTATTCTTGAAAAGCAGCTGATGTGTGTTTCTGTCCTGTGCGCGTGTGTGTGTGTGTGTGTGTTGGATGACTGCTCCTCTTCTGTGTTCCCCAGTGTGACAGCAATCCCAGCACCCCTCTCCCCTTCAGTGTAAACGCCCTAATTATTCATGTAGCAAACGAGAGAAAGACAGAGAGGAAGTTAATGAGAGGTGGGGGGTGAAAGCCCTCCCTCTCTTCCTGCCTCCCTCTTCCCCCCTTTCTTTCCCTCTTTTTATCTTACAATCCCTGTCTGCTCGGGTAAATCCCTCTCCCTTTCCATCTCTCCTTCCTTTTGGCTGTTTTGTCCTCTCATGTTCTTACCTTCCTGTCTCTCAGCCCCAAATTTCGTTTATATCGCTCGCCCCAATTTGCATATTTTAAAGATTTTCACCGTGAGGGAATCCATCTGGAATAGCTGGAATTCATATGCAGAGCATAATCAGTGTCTTATTCACAGAACTGTGTGTGCATGAGAGACGACCCATTTGTATTGCTGATTGCATCTCTGCGGCACGTCTTGTAAATGTCGATGTCTCTGTGGATAGAGTCAAAGGGTGCAGACGTGTCGAGAAGCGGTGAGGATAAATGATCCTGGGTGAGAAGGTCTATTCCCCCTCTTTCTTTTCTTTCTCTTTATCTCTCGCTTTCCGAGTAAACCATCGGCTTCCTTTTGTGTGAATTCCTCCTCTCACCCTCCTTTGTGTACATGGCCTTAATGTTGCCTAATTGATGTTCAGCTATTCATTAAAGGGGCTGGTGGCTGATAGTCCCTCAGCCTTCCCTCAGGAGTCAAACACACTTCCTGTTTTCACTGGAGTGACATTATAATCAAATGCGATGGTGTTATAGACTGTCATCCGTGTGTTCTGTACTGTAGAGGCTGGCACCTGTCTTATTGCAAATACCTGCTGCTCACACAACCGGTGGATCTTTTGGTTATCTTACTGCATGAAGGTGTTTATAATACCTTATAACATACATCGTAAGTGACATTTTTAGCTGTCAAATTACAGAATCATTCAGTGAAGATGGTTGTTGTGAAGCGCTTCAGTTCATTGAGTGCAGCTTGTTCACCGTTTAACAACTGTGATGAAGAGTCATTTTATTATAAAGATTATGACTATAGTGATTTAAGATTTATAAGGGTGTTCTCAAGTTGTATTCAGCATAAATTGTATTTGTGTGATTTATATATCAATATTCGCAGTCGTGTACAATGTTCCCTTACAGTAAATTCAACCTTTTATTTGGACGCTATTCTAAACAATAACCAATATGAAATGCAACCAATATTTACATTTTTTATTAACAGTAAAACTCTTTTTTGAATATAAACACTACTATTTAAAAGTTTGTGGTTTACATTAAAACAGTAATATTGTGAAATAATGTTACAATTTAAAAATACTGTTTTCTATTTAATATATTTTAAAATGTAATTTATTCCTGTGACACATATACTCTAATATGGCACATCAGTGATGCCAAATGCCATTTTTGATGCATATCTCGACAAATTGAATACGTCGATGTGCACATCAGCAAGATTTTCAGTGAGCAATAATAATTCACATTTTTATATAGTGCCTTTAAAGGTAGCTTCTCAATGTGCTTTGCAGAGGGAAGACAAGATGACAAAAAAAAAGATTTAAAAGTAAAAATAAAATAATAAACAAATTATAAATAGTAAAGAAATAATAAAGAAATTATGGTAACACTTTACAATAAGGTTACATTTGTTAACATTAGTGAAATAATTAATATCAGAAATTAAAAATACTTTTACAGCATTTATTAATTTTGCTGTAATTTATTAATGTTAATTTGTACATATCCTAATACATTTTAAACAGTTCACATTGAATAAATTAGCTAACATTAGTTAATGTGTTGTGAATAAACATGAATTAACAACGACCAACAGTATATTTATAAATTAACATTAACCTAGATTGATAATTTCTGTAAAAATTCATAGTAAGTTCATACAGTAATATCTAATGCATTAGGTTAACAAATTAAACCTTACTGTAGTGTTGCCAAACTTATTCATAATAAAACAGAATCAACAATATCAAAGTGTTGCCAAGATTATTACATTTACATTTAGACATTTAGCAGACGCTTTTATCCAAAGCGATTTACAAATGAGGACAATGGGAGCATTGGGTAATAAAATAGAATACAATATAAAAACAGTCCAGTAAAAACTTTTTATATTTTATTATGGTGCTTTTATCATTCATTGACAGCATTCAAGTGCATTCACTTTCATTTATTGTATAAAGAGCGGCTTGCGCAGAGAAAGCTCTTCACATTCTCAAATGTTTTTGGGTATAAATTACATGAGTTGGGTCATTTTTTATTTTTGGATAAACTTTTCTTTTAAATAACCCAGAAATCAACCAGCTTGAAGTATCTTAAAGATCTTTAATGCATATGACTCTAGAACTTTATACTGCAAAAAATAAGAAGATTCTTCATTGCTGATGCCAAGGTCCTGCAAAGATCCTCTGAAGAACCTCTATTTGTATAAGTGTGTTAAGGGTGGTGGGGGTTGGAGCGTTTTTAATGCTCTAATCTGTCAGCCTGGCTCGCCTCTGTGTGCAGACCTGGGATGAGAGGAGGGTGGGAGAGAAATGGAGGGGAGGGGTAATAGAGGAACAAGAGGAGAGAGAGGGCTGAGGTTTGGGGGGGGAGGAGGACAGACGGGAGGAAATGTGTGTGAGAGAGAGATAGAGACAGCAAAGGTTTCCACATTTCTCTTTGAGAGGAAACAAAGAGCGTTTACAAACCTCAAACGCCTGACTTCAGCGCTCACCCTGCGTCCTGACGGTGTCATCCGGCCCGGCGTGACCTCAGCGTGGAGCTCTGCGCCTGTTTCTGGTTACTCTGGTTACAGCATGTGAGCGGGGAGCAGCCTCTGCAGAGCTTGCGTGGTTGGAGGAGTTGTGGGCACGCGCGCCGTCACTGCTGCTGACTCCACTCTGTGGTTTGGCTGCCCTGCTGCCAGACAGACACACAGAGCCGAGTAAACCCTGCGCTTTAGACTTTCTGTAAGAGTGTTGGACGGCTCTACGGAAGAGTTTTTCACACCTGCGCTGGCGAGATGTGCTGATCGAGTGGTAAGTGGGTGATGATGGGAAACTTTGACTCATTGTAAAAAGTGGTGACTTGCAATTGTTACCTTAAAGAACTGCACTAAAACAATGCTAGTCAGAAATTGCTTGTAAAGTTCACATGTAATTACAAATGCTTGTTGTATTCCTCATTTGCAAGGTATTGGATCGCTGAGCATGTGCTAAATGAATAAATGTAAATGAATTAAAAGTGAATTTTTAAAGTAAAGACTGAAATTTACCTATAGCTACTTGAATGATCTTCCAATTAAATTTTATTTTACCTTTTTTAACCTGATTTGACCCATACAAATTTGTTTTGTTGGTTTAAATACACGCGTTTAGGTTAATTTGGTGACGTTAAATATCTTTGACCAGTTCATTTTTTACCTTTTTTTTTTTTCATTGTAGGCACGTTTTCTCTTAAGTTTGTGGGTAAATTGCATCCTCAGAGGAAAATGTTATTGAGACAGGAGTCTTGTGTTCTCACTTGTGTTTCATTCAGGTAACAACTTTATTTTTATCCTAAAATTGGGGGAAATAAAAAAGACACACATGAGGCTTACAGTAAGAATACTGAGGCTGAATATTGCTAACTAAGCTCAGATAATTTAGTCATGTATATATTTGATGAGAAATGTTTGAGGTTATATTGAGCACTATTGAGATCTCTTTTGAAACTCTAGAGGACGCATGTGAGATCACAGGGGTCTTTTTAATGGGAAAAGTCTGAGAAGTAAGATAATCTCTATTTGCTCTCCATTTAATCTCATTACTGTTTTGGAGAAACAGCTGAGATCACCGAGATCTCATTTGTGATTATTCTGTCCTTGAAAAAATGGGGGCTGAATGTTTTAGATGTTAGATCAGTAATTGTTTCATGATTAAGGAATGCAGGGCTTTTTTATTTTAAATCAAGTTCATAATTAGTCATGGTTTTGCCATGCTTGCAGGGGTCTTGGAGTCATTCACAAGAACAATTATGTTTCCTGTCAGAAACGTTTGTGTAAACTGCAGTAATCATTGCGGCCGATCAGAAGACATGGGTTTGGCAGTGATCATGCCAGGCTGGCACAGGCGTGATGTATGGCAGCAGGGAGAGCGGGTGCAGCGCTGGGAGAGAGGTGTGGCTCATTATTGTCTGGAAATCATTTTTTGATGGCTTTTTCCTCTGACCTATTGTGTTCACCTCGTGTCATGCTGGTTGTGGGGATTCTGGTGTACTGTGAAGATGCAGCGGTTTTGTGATTTAAGCTGCCATTGGATCCTGTTAAAGACTGTGTGTGTGTGTGTGTGAGAGGGAGTTTTGGGGGATGGTGGTGAGAAAGAGGGTAAGATTTGTCTCTCATCTCCTCTTCCTCACACATTCATTTTAAAAACACAAATGGACTAGAGCTTGAAGAGATTTTTTTTCAAGATTAAAGGTTATTTCTTTATTTATTTACCTGTGCTAATTTAAATAGAATTGTTGGCAACATTTGTGCTCGTTATTTCAGTTTTTTTTAATTTTTTGTTAACAAAGATATTGCTGGTAAATATCAAATGTGTGTATATGTTTAAAGGACAAGAAGCATATTTATTTACATGCCACAAGTGTGAGATTTGTGTCTCATCTCCTCTTTCTTACACATAAAAAGCCAAATGTACTAGAGTTTGAAGATTTTTTAAGATTGAAAGTTTTTTTATTTATCAAAGTGACAGTAGGAACAACAATATTCGTAATATACAATGCCGCATTTTTTTGTGTATTACAAATATAGTTGGCTTCTTGATGAATTGCTCTTTTGTAAGTCGCTTATTTAATCTTTGCTATATGAATTAGCACTGGAAACATTGTTTTTGCACATATAATTTCAGATTTTTTTTTACAAAGATATTGTTTTTTAAAAACTGCAAGTAGCTTGTTTAATGGTTTATTTATTTTTTTTTTTTAAAGAGTCCAATTTATCTTTAGTACCTCCACTTAAAAATATTCTGATGCAAATTTATTGTTACTGTTATTTATTTATTTTTATAAACAGAATTTTTTGACATTTTTGAACAATTTGAATGAATGAATCAGTGAATCAATCAATCAATCAATAAATAGATGAATGAATGAATGAATGAATGACCATGCATACAATATGATTGTCCCCATAATGCGTTTATGATGAGAGTATGTAAATGCATTACTTTTTGTTGTTGACAAACCTGTCCAAATGATAAAGCTTAAGTTGTTTTCAACCAGAACACTCTTTTAACATTGAGGTTTTGTTGTATCAGTTTACTGCATCATCATTAACAGCCTGACAAACAGATCCTGGGTCTTCTTTTTATTTTTTACGGTGGAGATTTGTCACGCTGATACCATCTCTGAGACTGTATGTGATTGGAATAGACTGAATGCAGACATGAGCAGCTCCCTGCTTCCATAGTGATGGTCCATGCCTAAACGCTGCCTAATCGCCCGGCCCCTCCCATCTGTTCCCAGGGGGTCCTGCGCTCTTTCAGATGGTGGGGTAGGGGCTGTTTAAAGTGATAGGGCTGCACAGGCGGCGCTCACAGAGATGGCAGCAGCGCAGCAGAAGACACTAGGGATGATTGCAGCCATCGGGAGATGAAACTTGTGTGTCTGGTGAGAGCTCTGTCTGAAATATGTGCACCTGCAGTGGTTTGTGTGGGTGTGCTTGTGTGTGTGCACGTCTTTGAACGCAGTGTATTCTTATTGTGGATTAAACAAAGCTTTTGGAATTTCCTCAGAAGCGTAAACATACAATAATAATTCATGTGTTTTAGAGAGCATCGTCTCATTAGACTTTTTTTAGTGCAGCCATTTAAAGTTGAGGCATGTAATTTCTGTGCTACACTGAAAAAAAAAACATTCGGTGAAGAAAAAATTTTCACCAGAAAGTGCAAGTAAATTTCACAATTAATTACAAAAAACAGCATGTAACACAATGCAATAAGTGTGAAATTTTGATAGTTAAATTTTAATATTATTTTCTTTTAAATGCATCTTTTTTATTTTAAACTTTCATACAATATTTTATTTTATTTTTTTAATAAATGTTTTTTACAGTGTATTAGCATAAAAAATTTATGACAGCAATAATTACAGTTTCAAACAGACTTTAAAATCTGAACAGATTTTAAAACACCAGGCATCATACACTTGCCAACTTTGTAAATGGTTACAGAGAAAAACTTGGCATCGTGCACTAAATGACTGAGGATCACACACTTCCAGCCTTTCAAGTCATTATGAACACAACAAACTCACACAAAACATGCACCTCAAACAAACTAGGAGACACATGACAAATGAAAGCAAATTGTCTTCTAAAATCAGCACAAAATATCATGTTTGATGTACTCAATCTGGATGGAATCTTAGTCTGAAACTGTGTCTGTGCCCATCATACACTACACGATTTTCTGTGAAAAATGTCAACTCCGACTTCCCAAAATCTGCAGACTGGTTATGACTTTCAGCAACTGGTTTTGACTCATCCAGACTGCAAAAATGTGTGCAATATGTGTAGTGTATTTCAGCCTTTGAAGAAAGTATCAAAAAGATATCTTGAATAGACTGAACTTCCACATAATTTCCAACCAATAGTGGACATAATTGATTTGAATTTACCTATAACCACTGTAAATAGGAAGTTATTGTCCTATGACACAAATCTTTCTGGTAGGAAAGCAGTGCTGTTCAATAGCTATCAGTCAATTACAGTCATCTGAAGGATGGGGGAGAGTGTAGCTGCTCAGAAGCCCATTTGTCACCAGGGCAAGATGGATTGGCACCTGTAAATGAGAGTCAGCGAGTGCTTCTTCTCTCCAGAGTTTCTCATTTCGAGCGGAATGAGAAATTATTCCTCAGGACAGAAATCTGGGTCAGTCTGTGAGTGGAATGCACATAAATACACGTCTGGTGGTGTGTGGTGAAAACTTTATGGAGATGAAGAGACAAGACTGTGAGGACAATTTAAAATAGTGAGTGATGGGCAATAGACAGCTGTCACAGTAATGATGATGATGATGAAAATGATGATTTTTGGGTTGGATATATCATAGGGGTGCAGTGATAAAATTTGAGCCCCATTACTAGGCCTGCACAAAATATTTAGCCAATTTGACTACACTTTGTGTGAAATTCTGCTGTTTACCTCACAGAATTAGCATAGGGAATGCAGAACAAATTCTGCCAGGCTTGTTATTGGCTGATATAATCCAACTGTGATATGTATTATTCTGAAAGCCACCACATATTTACAAGCATCAACTCAAAATTGACCTTATTTACTTTTTTAGTACACCTTCATGGTCTTAATGTACACAAATGATCAGTTGGTGCCTCCCCAGTATATTCTATTGTCATGAGGCACAACACACTC
This sequence comes from Sinocyclocheilus rhinocerous, assembly GCF_001515625.1. Classification (NCBI taxonomy): domain Eukaryota; kingdom Metazoa; phylum Chordata; class Actinopteri; order Cypriniformes; family Cyprinidae; genus Sinocyclocheilus; species Sinocyclocheilus rhinocerous. The sequence continues at coordinate 295,103 of NW_015657294.1, forward strand.
CTCTTCTTAGGTTTATCTTTGAAGTCAGAATCTCACCTCTGCATTTACACAGCCCAGTTCAGCAGATATAAATGGGCTGGAGAGTGTGGTAGCTGTGGCCACCTGACTGTGCCTCCATCAGTAGCTAATGGCCAGTTCCTATGGTTTGATGTGGGAGGGATGTGCACCTGATCCCCATCCATATCACCATCACCTCTTATTGTCCGCACACACAGGGAGAGCTCATTGACCTTTGACTTTTATCTTCAAGCGCTCTGAACTAGAGCATCATTTAAAACACAATCTTCACAACAGAATATCAAAGCTCCTGCTGTGGGGCTAATCATTAGCCAGATGTTCTCATTATCCAGAATCTTTTTTCTTAACATATTTTTTGATTACTAAATACAATTTTCGATAGTAATGGTCGTGGTCAGTGGCTAGTGTGAAGGTGTGGCCAGATTAGCAATATTTTGGCAACGAAATCCATTGTCAATAGTGTAGCCATGTATGAAGCACTTTCAAACCAAACAGCTTTTTGTAGGTCAACGTGCATAAACAACTTGAACACTACAAACCAGTCAACGTGACCTGATTGGTTGGTTCACTTGGGGTTGTTCATTGATTTCATGCTTATTTGGCCTGTTTTATCATTATAATGTCTGATCGTGGGTTTCATGTCAATAATCCCAGCTGTGCGCTTGGTATAATAACTGTCAGACATCTCATATACTCAGACCCCATCACACAGACTCCATCCATCTATCATAGGAAAGACTCAACTGACCATGACAGTCACAAATGGGACAATTTTCAGCTTTATATTTGGCTTCCGTATGTTTTCATCTCTCATATGTTTGATTTGCAGTGTTTATTTCCTCTTCATGTGATTGAAGAGTAACTGAAGTGTGGCAGGCTGAGGTCTGCCCGTGCCATTGTGGTGGCATTACTGATCGGAAAGGTCTCCATTAGTTTATAAAATTGCATGTGTTCTCAGACAGGCTGTAATTAGGCCTGTTTGTATCAGAGCCCAGGCTGCCGTCAGCAATATCTGCTGGTGGAATAAACAGGAGGAAAATCGCTCCAAGTGTGTCAGTAAAATTATATTTTAATAACTATTCATAAAGTTTGGAGTAAAAATGCAATAATTCTCAGCTGATTTATTAAACATCTGCTAAAACTGACTAGCGCGGTACATTAAAAGTAATGTGTTTTTGGTTTGAAGGTTTGTTTTAGACTAGTACATGCTTCCTAATTCTCTTCTGTTGAATAGTATGCTGTCGTTCGAAAGTTTGGTTTTGGTAACATTTTAATGTTTTGTATGCGCAACAAGGCTACATTTATTTGATCAAAATACAGTAAAAACAGTAATATTGTTACAATTTAAAAGAATAAAGAAATCCCTTAGTTTTAATTTTTAATGTATTTTTTAATGTAATTTATTCCTGTGATGCAATGCTGAATTTTCAGCATCATTTCCCCAGTCTTATGTGTCACATGATCTTTCAGAAATCATCCTTATATTCTGATTTGCTGCTCAAGAAACACTTCTTATTACCATTTATGTGCTGCTTCATATTTTTGTGGAAACTGATGCATTTTGTCATGATTCTTTGATTAATATAAGTTCAAAAAACAGAAGTGCTTTGAAATAGAATTCTTTTGTAACAATGTAAAAGCTTTTACTGTCACTTTTGATCAATTTAATGCATCCTTGCTGAATAAAAATATACATTTCTGACTTCAAACCTTTGAACAGTAGTTCATTGGTTATCTATTTTATTTGATGTAATGATATTTATGTGTCCTGACTTTTTGTTTCACTGTCTGTCACCAAAAGGACCATGTTGGTTGGTTGACCATCTAAGTTAACACTAATTAGCCTTAATCTGCCACTGCAAAAATATATAAAACCAGTGTTTTGTCAGATATTATGAACTATGAATTCATATTGCTGAATCAACTCGGCTATATTTAGCTTTATGAACAACACTAACTTTAAAGGGTTAGATTAGGCTCCTTAAGGTGGTTATTTCAGTGCAGTATTGTCTTTTCATCGGGGTTGTTTTGATAAATTAATATATTTTTTAGTAAAAGGATGGTTATAAGCTCAGGTATGAGTGCATATTGAAAGCCTCTGTGATATTTGTGTTTGTGCAGCCAGTTTGCAGTGCATTGCTGTTACTAAACGGCAGTTGGGTGTTTCCGGGCCGTGCGGAGCTCAGCGCACAAGCGGGCTGGTGAACTTTCTCTGTGCCCTGCTGTGCCAGGCTGATGGGCTGACGCTGAGCAATGTGATGCCAGCTTTTCAAACACAGAATACATGATTCATCACAATCCCTTTGCTTCTCTTTCTCTCTCTGTAGGTGACATCACACAGAAAGGCTATGAAAAGAAAAGAGGGAAATTATTGGCGCCCTACATACCCCAGATACAAGGTAAACAACTCCCTCTCATCAACTGTAAATCCACTGTTTAATGAACTATTTTAGCAGACGGTGCATGTCTAGGTTATAAAATCTTCACTCTTCACCTCTTTGACCTTCATGAGATGTCTACATTTGACTGCGGTCTGGATTGATCTGAAATACATGCACGGTTTCAGTACTGTCAAGGATACTCTGAGCTAATGGAAACAATGTGTGTGTCTCTCTGGGGAATAGCAGTTATCCATGCTATAAAACGAAAATCTAAGTGCAGGGTTCAAACTGCCTCAAACTCTCAATTATGTGGTGTGTGTGTCTTTGTTGTTTGGTTTAGGGTGGCTAGCAACAGCCCATATATCCAGGCATGATATGTCTTTTCAAATGCAGAATATAGATGTGACAGTTATTTATGGTTCCTTGCTCTTTTCATGTCTTTTATTGGAAACAACAAAATAAAAATGCACTGTATTTCACCTAAAAATTAAAATGATGTCATTATTTACTCACGTTCTCCCAACTAAAGAATAATCAATAAATAAAATCAAGATATTCAGCAGAATGTTCACACTGCTTGTTTCCATGAAATGAAAGAGTTTTCCGAGTATTCTGTAGTTATACAGTTGCTTTGTGTGAGGAATGGACTAACATTTTAATTTAATTTTATTGTTATTAGAAGAAAAACTTGCCATCTGACATTGCTCTAAAATCTTATTCATGTTTGCATACAATATATATTTTTTAACTATCATGTTATCGATTCTGTGACCAGCCACATTTGAATTACATTTTTTTTAAATACAAATATATAAATGTATATATATCTAGGGTTGTGCAATATATCTAAATTATTGAAATATCGCAAATGTACATATCGCAATATGCATATCGCTACGGTTTGCAATATTTGGGGCCATGAACAAAAGACAAAGAGAACATCACTCAACTGCTCTTACCTAAATAACTTTTGTAGCTTAAAGGGCTTTTTTAAAGATCATTATTTTGTGTATTTGGTGTAACAGAATATGTTGACATGCTTTAATGTTCAAAAAACACATTATTTTTCAAATACTGTACATTATTGTAGGTCCTCTATGCCCCGCCTCTCTCAAACGCTTCGTTTTCTACAAAGTCCCTCCTTCCGACAAGCGCAGTCTGCTCTGATTGGCCAGCTGACCCAGTTCTCACACACACACACACGCGCGCGCGCGCGCACGCACACACACACACATACACACGATGCGCAAAACTCCGCATTTGAACAGTCAATAGCAAATACTTAAACTAATAACAAAACAGTAGCTGATTCAGAAGCGCCAGATTGTCATAGCAAAGTCAGAATTACTAAAACTGTTTCATCTGCGCATGTGGCACTTTAAGCATTATCGTATCGCATATCGAATATCGCATTATTTATGTATGGTATGTATTACTAGAATCATTTCATTTTAATATATTTATTTTGCTATTATTATTATTATTATTATTATTATTTAGTTTTAGTAATTTTACTATTTCAACAAAAAAAATTTATTTCACAGTTAGTTGCCAAGACAACTTTTTAATTTTCGGTTTTTCATTTAATATTTATTATATAGTTTTAGTAATTTTACTATTTCAACAAAAAAAAATTTATTTCACAGTTAGTTGCCAAGACAACTTTTTAATTTTCGGTTTTTCATTTAATATTTATTATAGGCCTATATGTTATTTTTCAGCTTTATTTCAGTTACCAATTTTTTTTTTTTTCATACAGTAGTTTAAGTTTTACGGTGGTTGACAGTAATAGCACTGGTTGGAAAAGCCAGAGAACAGCAGCATAGGAAGAGGCTACAGGTTACTGCATCTCCCTCATCCCAGATCAATGGCATCTCTTTTGGTGATTTTGTTCACACGTGAGGGTCAATAGTCAGACTGCTCATGTGTGTCCTAACAACCCCCTCAGGGCTCTCTCTCCCTCACTGGATGTTGGATGACAAGCTCAATCTATATTCCTTGTGTATGTTTAATTTTAGAATGGCCCTGCATAAATATTTTATGATAGTTGCGGTGGCTTGCGGAAAAGTGAACGTCTGTCTGGGCCCCCGCTCTATATTTTTGGTTTGGCTTTGAAACAGGAAATTAGGACTTCATTTTAAATTAGCCTCACAGAAGAGATTGCTCTCCATTGTGGGGTTTGTCTTTGTCATTTTCTAAGCTGGCTGACAGACCACCACACTTTCCCCCATGATCCTCTGAGAAGCCATTGTGTCCAGACATGGACCCTATCATTGTGAAAAGAAGTACACAGTACTTATAATATACTTTAAAAGGATACATTTACTGTTACATTGTGGCATCTTCTGAAACATTGCGTCCAGATCTGACTAGTAACAATCATTTGGAAGCAGAAATGTGATTGGCCGGTTATCAGCCAACTGTGAAGGGACATTTTTTTTGCTTAGCAACTGGACAGAGCTACTTGTAGCATTTATGGCTCTGTTGTCTTTGCACATAGTTGAGCTTTTGTGAAGCTGTACTGTTGAGATCACACACACTATCAGGACATTGTATCTGGATAGGCCATGCGTTTTTGCTCTTATGAACCAGAGTCCCTCATTTCGTTTGATGTTGCAGATTGTGTCTTACTGTCCTTATACAACTTGTCAGTTCGTAAGCTTTTGTTGAGTTAAGCAGGATTGGAGGTTTTGAAGTGAAGTGTTTCCCAGAAGCAGAGCTAAATGAAGTGAGCATGTCCTGTTCAGTCCTCACAGGACCCAAAACCGATAGAAACAGCAGAACTCTTATTATAAACTGTATTATAATGCTATTACTGCACAGTTATTGGAAGACCTAAAGCAGTTACGGTAGACTTAATAACAGAGGAAATAAAAGGCATTTTTAAAAGACACATTCAAAGGAATAATAGTCATGTTTGCAGCAATTTGCAATGGAAGTCTATGAGGAAAAAGCAATCCAGAGGGTTTAAAAGCAGAAATGAGCAGGTTGTGTGTGTGTGTGTGTGTGTGTGAGTGTGTTTTAAGCACTTATATAGTAAACCTTCCATTCACAAATGTGTGGTATTTGAGCTGTAAAGCTGTTTAAGTTGTGATTTTATTGGTGGGACTGCTGTTTTAGATACTGTAAAGGAACTCGTGTTAAGTCATGTTTCTATACACCATCGGCCAAGTTTGGGGCAGATGATATTTTATATTGGTTTGGAAATAAGTCTCTCAATTAGGCTTTTGATAAAAAAGTAATACTAATATGTAGGGATGCACCGATACCACTTTTTCCAGTACTCGCCCGATACCGATACTTTTATTTTTGGTACTTGCCGAAACCGAGTACCGATACCAATATTTTTATTGCATTTGTAAATTTTTTAAATATTGGGCTGATTTTATGCTCAAGAAACATTTCTGATTATTACCAGTGTTGAAAACAGCTATGCTGCCTAATATTTCTTTATCATGATTAGAAACCATGATACTTATTTACTTTATTTATTTCAGAAATTTTTAATGAATAGAAAGAACATAATTTTTTTTAAATGGACATTTTTTTGTAATAATTTTGTAATAACTTTACTGTTACTTTTATTCAATTGAATGCATCCTTGCTGGGAAAAAGTAATAATAATAATAATAATTTTTACAAAAAAATCATTAAGTCACTATTTACCAAAGCAGGATTAACACATAACATAGTGCAGAATATTCTACTAATCCTAAACTAGTCCTACAGTTGGCAACGCCTGTGTTTATACATCTTTATGTTCTGTGGTTAAGTATGTGACCTTTCCTGAGCTCAGTTTGGTTGTTTAGGGATATTAGCCCTCATTGAGAAAAGCCCTAATGAATGCTCCACCATGTCAACACAGTCAGCCGAAGTTTCAATGATTCTGGGGGTTAGAGGTCAATATGAAGTGGTTGCTAGGCAAACGGTTTGCGAGGAGGTAAACAATCCTGTGTCGCTTACTTTGGCTTTCCAGGAAAAAGGATAATAGGTCACTACTTGTCTTAACCTGTGATAGATGTTCACCCATGTCACAAAGTTTCACTTGGGTCCGAGGCATGACTATGCTTTTTCTTTTTTTTTTTTTTTTTTTTCTTTTATTTTCCCCTTTTGGAACATTGTAATGTCTTTGCTTTAGTGAATGTTAAAATTACCTTATTTAAGCTTTTAATGAGATCTTTTGTTTTTTTTTTTTTTTTTTATGTCCTTCATCTGTCCCTGTGTGAATCCTGAGGTATTTTTAGCATTCATTGGACTCTCCCTGGTGTGATAGATGGAGGGTCACTAGACCTCAGATCTGAGCATAAGCCTCTTTGATTTCTCATTTTTGCTGCGGCAGCTACAGCTGTGACGGCTCTTATGTAACCGCAGCGCTGCATGACTCATCAGTCTTAACCTTCTACAAATTCACAGAAACTATGCTGATATTGAGCTCCCTGCAATTTAAGATTTAATCAAACGGCTTAAATGCAGGGGTGATACATCATTTACCATTACTTATTCTCAATTTAAGTCCATCCTCAGGCTGTGATTATAAAGTAAATGTACTATATTCAGGTGTTTCCTTTCCATTCAATGCCATTTTTGTTAGTTATTATTATTATTTTTTTCAGTTTTAGTTTTAGCTATTTTAGTACATCAAGTTAAACATAAAATCAAAATTAAAAATAGCAACTAGCTAAAATAAAAAAAGTTAGGTTTTACATAATTTTATTTAATTTAATTCAGTTAACTCTTTTTTTTCAAGTAAAATTTTTTTATGGTTTTAGTTTTAATTTTAATTAACTATAATTACCTTGATTTTATGAAAGGTGTATGTATGTAAAATGTATCCACTACTGTTATATGTTCTGTTATGCTCTTATATTAATTTATTTTTGGTCTCTTATTACAGTATATCTTAACTGTTAGCGGGCAATAAAATAGGCAATTTCTTTCACCTAAAATTTGTGACTGCAACAAATTAGTTAGTGTCTTACTTTTTATTTCTGAAGCATTGCACGTTGTAGCTCCGCCAACAGCTAAATTCCATTGGTCCAAAATCTGTCTAATATATGTGACCCTGGACCACAAAACCAGTCATAAGGGTCAATTTTTCGAAATAGAGATTTATACATTATCTGAAAGCTGAATAAATAAGCTTTCCATTGATGTATGGTTTGTTAGGATAGGACAATATTTGGCCGAGATACAACTATTTGAACATCTAGAATCTGAGTGTGCAAAAAAATCTAAATATTGAGAAAATTGCCGTTAAAGCTGTCCAAACGAAGTCCATAGCAATACATATTACTAATCAAAAATTACGTTTTAATATATATACGGTAGAAAATTTACAAAATATTTTCATGGAACATGATCTTTACTTAATATATTAATTATTTTTGTCATAAAAGAAAAATCAATAATTTTGACCCATACAATGTATTGTTGGCTATTGCTACAAATATACCCCAGTTAGGATAGGACAATATTTGGCCGAGATACAACTATTTGAACATCTAGAATCTGAGGGTGCAAAAAAATCTAAATATTGAGAAAATTGCCGTTAAAGCTGTCCAAACGGAGTCCATAGCAATACATATTACTAATCAAAAATTACGTTTTAATATATATACGGTAGAAAATTTACAAAATATTTTCATGGAACATGATCTTTACTTAATATATTAATTATTTTTGTCATAAAAGAAAAATCAATAATTTTGACCCATACAATGTATTGTTGGCTATTGCTACAAATATACCCCAGCGACTTAAGACTGGTTTTGTGCTCCAGGCTCACATATATATATATTCAGGTTTTTTTTAAGTAGCTTATATTGGCGAGAAGTCGTGATCTTCTCAATTTAGTCCCACTGTCTCAGCTGAAACTTGTTTAGTAAATTACTCATACCGCCAGTGGCTGTCACAGCAGAACAAACTTTGCTCCTGTGGGTTGATGTAAGATTTGTGTTTCTCTTCAGCTCATGTCTGTCAAGTTTGATGAAGTATTGTGAATGTTACACTCTGCGTCAGCACTGGATCACCATGAGAACTCTGTTTGGAGCTCAGATGTGGTGTAAAGGGCCCATTGATCTCAAGGTGTTGTATTACCCAGACAGCAGAGAAGTCTGAAGTCAAGAGAAGATTTATGTTGCTATAAATGCGAGGATAGCGTTGAAATTGAATAGTGTCACTTCGATCATTTATTAAAAGTAAATTTCTCACTGTAAGAGTCTATTTCTGTAAACCCAATAGGTGTAACAGTGTTTTACTGCAAAGTTTAGTGACCTTTATTCTGTAATGCTGGTTTTGTAAATTCTTAATGTACTGTAATTTCTTCCGTGCATAGCGGCCCCATGCTGAGTGCTTCAGTCCATTTGTTATAACTGCCCTACAACACAGTTAGCTTACTAATGGGTAAAATGTCAAGCATGGAAATTGAAGTAATGCATTTGACTGAGATGATCATATTCTGGTCTGTTTTGTGTGCAGGTGTAGATCCGTCTCTGCAGATAGAACATAGGATCCAAACGTCGTCACAGGTGGCCCCTCCAGGCTCCAAACAGAACAAGCCCCGGGTGGCAAACTCAAGGGATGAACGCTTTAGATCAGGTAGAAACATGTCTCTGTTAATCATGAGGGACAAGCACAACAGACACTAATTGACTCTTGTGGAAAAAGTACACTTCAGCATAACTATAAAAAAATGTGTGTACTTAAGTGTGAACTGAATGTATCATTTTCAGACACGTCATCACGTTAATTGCAATTAAATAAAAAATATATATTATAGTTTAAATATATTAAATGCAATTGGCTGAACTTAGAGTGGTTTAACCACTTAAGTACATGTTTTATGTAACTTCACACTCTAAAAAATGCTGGGTTAAATACAACCCAGTGCTGGGTAAAATAGGGACAAACTTGATCTTCTGAGCCTTGAGAGAACAATGCATAGTTTTCTGAATAATAACCTCATTATTTACACAAAGAGAACAGCCTCTGACCACTCAGTTCCCAGTCCACCTTCCCACACGCCTGCATATGGAGATATTTAACAAAGTTCCAGCTTTATTGACCCACTGGCTGCAGATTTAGCTATATGAGTTATCGCATTTAGTTAATACACAAATGTCAGCAATCACAAAATGGACATTAAGAGATTGACAAAATCTTGTTTTTTTTCATCGCTTATGAGACTGAGTTTCTTTTAAGTATTAACCGATTCCCTTGAAGAAATTAAGATGACACAAATGGGACACTTGTTGACAGTAACAGTACAGAGCTCTAACATTAATGTGGACAGTTCAGATCATTTGATTTTTTTAGATTTTAATGGAAAATATTTGAGATCATATTGAAATCCCTGACTTTTGATGGCAAACTTTGGTATTTTGGCAAATTTGAGCACAGTTTGAAACAGTATTATGATCTCTTATGAAACTCGATAGGAAACGTGAGATTACTGGTGTATTTTTCTAAGGAGGAGAAACCTACATCGGCCCTACATTTAATCTCATTGCTGTCTTGAAGAAAAAACTGATACATGAAATCACATTTCAATAATGACAACTCTCAAAATAGATTTTAACGGCATTTTATTGATAGGAAAAGGAGTGTACAGTTTTATCAGCCTAGATCTTCTACGCTGGTGCTGCTGGCATGAACAAAGCCTTCTGCTGTAATATATTCAGATCAGGGCTGCCCCCTAATACTCGACTAACCGTTAGTCGACGACAAGTCAACAAAATTTTATTAGTCGCTGAAAAAAAAAAACAGAAAGTGGTGAGGTCACGTATTCCGTGATGGACAGATTATTCAGGACATGCAAATGTTCATTTCGTTCATCGACTTCAAATGTGACTTATCATCTGAAACATGTAAGTAGTAGCATCATTACATGGCCGCTCGCTTTAACGTTATCCTAGAAAAATGTGCGCTATGCAAGTGTTTGTGCGGAGTGTGAAATCTGAATAGTAGCGCGCTCACTGCATGACAGTTAACTTGGAGGTGCCGGTGCGATCATTTGCATTTAACTTAAAATACTCCATCATTTTTGGTCATACAGATTAGAGTAATACATCTTTCAAATCTGTAAAAGGTCTACTTTCATTTGTGCACACTCACAATAACAACAAAACGTTGTGTTTTTGTAAAATAACGAAAGCAAACAGGGTGCAGATTATGTTCCGTATGAAACGTGCACGTCCACTGTGGAGATGACGAGTCAGTGTCGTCGACTTGGTCACTGCAGTCGAAAATACAGAAAACACTAGATAATCAATTAATTATTATGATGCTAAGACAGTTTTCTTTCTCTTTTTTCCCCCTGAAGCATTCATAATCATTACTTCTGCGGTGCTCTGTGGCAATTATGCGTGCACTTGAGCGCTGATAGGCTATAGGCAATTAAAGGCTCATTATTATGAATTATGTGGTTTATTAATATAAACGTGCGATTAGTTGACTAATCGCTTCAAATGAACGACTACTAGTCGATCAGAAAAATCTTTAGTCGAGGGCAGCCCTAATTCTGATTTACAGGTATTAAAATACATGATGCTCCTGCAAGGTAAAGTAGAAAGAACCCTGTAGTAGATCTAGACAGGTGGTGCTGGGGAGGAGGAGGGCTAAAGAAAACAGGACGGAAATAAATAAGGTTGCATATATAGGAAAGAGAGATCGATTGGCTGTGTTGCCGACTTGGAAGAATCAATCAGCTATTCTGAAGAGTTTTATGATCGATTTTTTCATTCCTTTTGGTTATTCAGTGTTATATCTGGATTGATCTTGTTATAACAATAAGACTAAATTTGGCCTTTCACAGTTTATTTTGTTATGTCCGATGATTTCTTTATGATTACACATTATTACATCTTGTGGTCAGAAAAGCTCATCTCTCTCCTCATGTTTGTGTAACGCCTTTGCTTTGTCCATCAATTTGGATTACATTATTGTCTCTCCCTGTTTGTTTAGCGTTAACGAGTTTCTGATTCTTGGTGTCCTGATACACTCTTCTGTCCTTCTTCGGTCAGAATGATGAAGTCAGTGAAAGGTCAGCGGGATTAAAGGTTCAAGGGTGGGGTCAGATCAGCATAACAGGCCCATTGTGGGAATTGGTCATGGTCCGCTAATTCTTTTGTGCCCTGGATGCAGTAATGCACACGCACACATAAAGTGGCTAAGCTGTCTGATTGCCCCGACGGAGATGATCTGATAACCCATCTGGCCTGTCAGATACCCCTCTTGCCTTACGCCCCCAACCCCTCTTACCTCATTCTTGACACACTGTGGTCAGTTTTAAAGAAGTAGTTAACCCAAAAATGAAAAAAAAAAAAAAATGTTTTGATTACAGACTATATTGCTGTATAAGTCTTCTAAATAGCTTTGTGTGAGGAACAAATCAAAATTGAAGGCGTTAATTGCCATAAATTGCTATAAATGCTGTGAAATCTTACCCTTCAGTTCTACCCCATTACAAATCTTATTTTCACCTGCATATAATCATAAACATTTCCTCTTGCAATCAGTCATGTAACATGCAAGAACCAGTGGAGTTTGGTATCACTGACATCAAACCTAGCTACCTCTATATTCTATACCAATAGAGAAGCTTTATTACAGTGTGACTGATTTGATTTAGCTTCTGTCTGGATCTGACCAGCTTGAAAAATGCTGTCTGACCCACTTTCCTGGCCGTTTTTGATGTTGTCTGTCATCTTATACTGTTGTGCATTCATTATCCTGTTAGCTTCTGGTCTGTTCTGTCCTGTGAAACTGTGCCGTGTTTGTCCTCTGGACGTGACCTCTCTTTTCTGGTGGAGTGACTGATAGAGAAGTTTAGAAGAATTATTTCTGCTTTAAAGGTCAGGTTTTCAGTACAGCAGTTGTTAAAAGTACAGTCTTTCTTCGTTCTGTCTTCTCTTGACACACCTACTCATTCCAGTTCATTTCTGTCTCATCCTTTCCCTCCTTGTCATTCTCAATTTCTCTCTCAAATCACTTCTCTTCTCCCTTGACTCTATTTCATGCCTATTGTCTCTGTCTCTTTCTCTTTCAATCTGGCTCTTTCTGCATCTGTGTCAAGGTTACTCTCCAAGTGCCTGAGGACATGAAGTGAGAATAGAATTACAATAGTTCTCACAATGATGAGCCTAATTTTTTTATGGGGTTCTTTTGCGAGCTCCTCATAAATGATTAGACATGCAGAAATTTTAAAAGCAATTCTGATCACATTGGAACAAAATTTCTAAGTCTGAGCAATAATAATGAGGTTTGATTTAGCAAGATTTGCGTACAATTTTTTTTTATTATTTAAAGATGTTCACCAAGACTGCATTTATTTAAGTAAAAACAACAATATTGTGAAATATTATAACCATTTACAAATTCTGTTTTCTATTTTAATATATTTGACTATTGACTATTGATGATTGTCCACCTTGATCTCTAAATCAGCAGCATCATCAGTCATTTCAGTTTCAAAATTTAAGTTTCTGAAACTAATGCTAAGCTTTAGTTTAAATGTAATTCAGGGATTTATTCAGGGTTCAGGACTGTTTTGCACTAATAATAACAGGTATCAGGCACCCTTGAGTGTAAGTAGATTATTCTCCTTCATAAGAATGCTGTTTTGAAGAGATACATTAGGCTAATGCCTTTCACATTTAATGCATGACTGTTTGTTGCTCAGTGTCTGTCTCCTAATTTGCTGGACACGCTCCAAAGTAATTGCTCCCTGTGGGTGATTAATTGCATAATTAATGTTAAATGAATCTGCTACCACCTACAGGCTTCTTGTCAGTCAATCCCTCTCTCTTTTGTCTTTTTACGCATTCATTTGTCCCTTTTCTCAATTAAATTCTGTGCACGTCTAAGCTGTTTAATGGTGGAAAATACAATAAACTTAGAAAAATAACTCCTGAAATGGGTTGTGCAATTTTACTCTAATGTGTTGGATGTTGTTGTTGTTTTTTTTCTATTTTATTTTATGGAATGTATTAAATATGTATTTACATAATATAGTATTACATGCTAGTAGTATGACATGGGAGTTTTACACTTCATTATGTAACTCGTGTTTTTGTTTCAAACATTAAAGTAAGTGACTTGTTGACAATAAGACTTCTGGCCTGGTGGACAATAAAAAAAAAATACTATGAATTTAAACTGAAGTCTCAAATTAAGGAAATTAAATAGTAAATTAACTAGAAAAACACCAGCTCATTAGTGGTAATGCAGCCTAATGATCATTACAGTTTACTTTTCTAATAGAGTTAGTTGATCATGAATTCACTGAGTTCTTTTTCTCATTGTTGTTACACTTTTTAAATCCCAGCAGAAGATGCCTTATGCGTGATGAAATAGTACAGATGGTTTAGCTATTTGACATATTTTATTCATTAATTGGCGGACATCTGTTATTCTCTGTGGCATTACGTTTATAATGTATTTATAATAGGGGGAATGATGTAGTCATGTGTGTTACCATAACTGCAGGCCTCGCATGCTTCGTTTCTGACCACATGAGCATTACATCATCATATGTATTTTCCAGCTTAACCCCCGGCAGTTCTCATCAAAGTGATATTTTAGTCTGGACTGAGAACAAACGCTTTTTGCGTTCTCTTCCATAACAATCATATATTAGTCCTTCTGAAGTTTATGATGGATGCTTTGAATATGGCTTTTATTTTTCTTTTATAAAGACTTTTTACAGCACAGTGGTTCCAAAAAAGTATTTTTAAAGCTTCATTTAAAAATTAAATTAAGATTGTTAGCTCTGAAACGATACAATAATAATTATACTGTTCAAAGGGATGATAGAAAGTAATTTGACATTGGTTATGAAATTTTAGTGGATCATGTTGATAGTTAATGTTTATTTGAGGAGAACTGACTTCATGCATCCACTACCAGCTGATTAAAAGACACTGGGCAAAAAAAGTTCATCCAAAATTTGAGTAGCTACACATGACACTTGACATTTTCCTTTACTTTTGGAGGCCACTGTAAGTATGTTAGTATCATTTCTTTATTTCCGAGAGTGCAAGATGAAGATTTTTTTTTATTTTTAGATGGGTTAGATTAATGGTAATAACTAGTTATGTAATGCATTGATTGTTTGAGGTCTTAAGGCTATGAAGTGATAATCAGACTAATCAGTTATCCAACCAAGTGAGTCTCCAATGTAATGCCTTTTTTTCATATTTCCATATCAGTTATAATGTGAGAGGTTCAAAGATCTGCATAATCTATATTCAAAACAAACTTTAAAAGATATTAAGAGTTTTACCAGAGCAGTATTTTCATATGTTTTTAAGAGCTGCTGAATGTTGATCTGTGTTATTTATAACAAATATAATACAGCCATTAGCATGAAAACTCTTTGAATATATACCAGTTACATCCAGTGTTATTTTAGAGTTATTTGTATACTATTAAAATATGTGGCCCTGGACCACAAAACCAGTCATAATGGTCAATTTCTCGAAATTGAGATTTATGCATCATCTGAAAGCTGAATAAATAAGCTCTCCATTGATGTATGGTTTGTTAGGATAGGACAATATTTGGTCAAGATACATCTATTTGAATATCTAGAATCTGAGGGTGCAAAAAAAATCAAAATATTGAAAAAATTGCCTTTAGCTGTCCAAATGATGTCCTTAGCAATGATCAAAAATTAAGTTTTGATATATTTACGGTAAGAAATTTACAAAATATCTTCATGGAACATGATCTTTACTTAATATCCTAATGATTTTTGGCATAAAAGAAAAATCTATAATTTTGACCCATACAATGTATTTTTGGCTATTGTTACAAATATACCCCAGCGACTTAAGACTGGTTTTGTGCTCCAAGGTCACATATACTATAAAGTATACTATACTTTTTTTTGGTGGATCTCTGATCTTAAAACTGATAACTTGTAATATATTCAGCATGGCTCAACATAAACAAAATACAATTTCTGAGACTATGAAACCTCAATTTAGAGGTGTGTTATTATTTTCCATGTGATCAGACTTACAATTTCACCTGTAAGTAAATGTAAACTTATATTAAAGTACAGACCAAAATGACAATTTGACTTGGACTAGTAAGTGGCCGCCGAGAACATCCTATCAACTACATACTTGGCTTCATTAGATAATTAATATCCTCATAAGACAAATTACCATTTTTAGGTTTATTTGATCCAGTATGGCTTCAATTTAAAATACGTTCTCAGTTCCATAAATCGCTGTTTTATAAATTCTCTGTTTCACAAAACATAACATTGACATTTTGTGATTTTTTAAAATACATTATTGAAATAAAACTCTTCCACCTAACCATTAGTCCTCTTGTTCTTGACCTCCCAGACACCTCCTCCGCATCAGAAGATGAAGGTTCGCTGCGCCGGCAGGGACGGATCGCCTCCTCGTCTCCATACCAGGCACATCCTAGCATTGAGCACTGGTTTAACAGAGTCATCCAGGGCTCCTCCACCTCATCGTCCGCATCCTCCACCTCCTCCCACCCCGGAGGAAGACCCCATCATGCCACAAACACCACCTCTGCTTCAGCCGCAACCGTACTGGCCGACCTCATGGCTCACACACAGCTAGGTCAGTACTCACCACTCAAACTAACCTCTCCTCATATCCCCAGAACAGACTTATTGCCTATTTTTCAAGTCTTCTGAAGCCATGTAATATTTTTGATGTGAGATAAAGTTAAATAATGACTTAAAGTTTGGTCTGTTACTGACACAAAGCTGTCATATGAATTCAGCAGCCAGGATATTGTTCTAAAATGTTTTGTTCTATTCCTTTTTTTTACGTTCTATGGAAAAGAGAAAGTCTTACAGGATTTAAATGACGTGGGTAAATTATGACAGGCTTTTAATCTCTGGGTGAACTGTTCCTTTAAATTAGATTAACCAGCATTTCTTCCTTGGTCAACCTACACTACTGTTTAAAAGTTTGAGGTAGGAAAGATTTTGTTTGTTTTTAAAAGATATCACAGTATCACATTTCTAGAAAAATAGTAAGCAACATAACAGTTGTCAGCATTGATAATAATAATGTTTCTTGAGCAGCAAATCAGTATATTAAAATGATTTGTGACGTGACGCAGAAGACTGGAGTAACGATGCTGAAAATTCAGCTTTGCATCACTACAATAAATCACATTTCAAAATATATTCATCTATATAACAGTTATTTTAAATTGTGATAATATTTCACAATATTGCTGTTTTTTTTTTTTTACTGTATTTCTGATCAAATAAATGCAGCCTTGGTGAGCATGAAATACTTCAAAAATATAAAAAATCTTCCCGACCTCAAACTTCTGAACAGTAGTGGACCTAACATTTTGGCTAAATGTTACAGCTTGGCTACTCTATGTGGGTCCACTAGCTACCCTGTTGAAAAAACCAGCATATGCTGGTTAAGTATGTTTTGAAGCATGGCTGCTGGTTTGAGCTGGTTTAAGCTGGTCCTTAGCTGGTAATGAGCTGGTTTAAGCTGGTCATGTGCTGGTCATGAGCTAGTTTAAGCTGGTCAAGTGCTGGTCATGTGCTGGTCCTGAACAGGAGCTAGTTGCTTAGGACCAGCACATGACCAGTTAAGGACCAGCTTAAACCAGCACAAACCAGCAGCCATTCTTCAAAATATACCTAACCAGCATATGCTGCAGCAAAACCAAAAACTGAAAATTCATGCTGGTCTTTATAGCTGGGTGGCTGGAATTGTGTACTGATCTCAGTCCTGGAGCTCTGATTCTGATAACCCTGTCTTACCCCTAAGTGCAAAATCATCAGCAGGCTTCGCAATGTGTCTGTTACAGCTCAGTGTCTTAAAAACAAAAGAACAGATCTTACGTTCATCTCTATAGTTGCCCATTTGTGCATGACATGCTTACACACTGCTAATGCTATGTTTATAGCACAGGGAGCACTTTACTGCTCTGCTGCTGCTCACGGCGATGCTAAAATCATGGTTTTTAATGTTCTGGCTGCATGCTTTCATGGTGCATGGTTGGTTTTAATTTTTATTTAATTTAATTTTTTCCCGCTGTACTGGCATATCTTTAGGGTCCTGAAGCCAATCCGTGCAGATAAAGCCAGCATTGGCCTTGTTAGTTTGACAGGCAAACAAAAGATCTGAGCAGGTTCCAGTACTGCTGTAAAATAATCATTTTTGGCAACCTTCGCTGTTAATGAATCCTGTTAAAGGAATATCTCATGCAGTACTCACCCTCATATCGTTTCAAGCTATGACGTTTGTTTTATAGTGAAACAAAAAAAGATGTTTTGAAGAATGTTCCTGCTGCTGTGTTCAATATAATAAAAGTAAATGGAGATCAAGCTCTAAACATGACAAAAGGCATGAAAGTATCATAAAAGTAGTCCACATAACTATGTTTATAACTATATTTAACTATATTAACTATAACTATATTCCAACATTGTAAAAAAGCATAATTCTAACAGTAAAAGACTGTAAAAATGCTATAGTAAAAACATGTCAGTTGGTTAACTAAATTCCGTTACTCTATACAGTGAAAAACTGTAATACATTCACGGGGACATGTAATTTTACAGTAAAATACTGTTAAATGTATAGTTGTTGAGAGTGAAAAAGAACTGTACACTGACATTCCCAGAACATCAGTTTGACTGCTGACATTTGGCTTTTCATTGAAGTAACTATGTTTCCTCTTAGTTTCATGACATTGTGCAACTTCTGTATATTTTTATACAGTATTACAATATACATGTAATATTTACCTAAGCTTGTGGAAAACTTACTTATGATGAGCTTTGATTCAACTTTGTCTTTAGCATTTTAAAGTTCAGTGGCAGTATATTATGTAAAAAATAAAATTAAATAAATAAATGAATAATGAATATGTAATTTGGTGTATTACCATTATTTCAGTTAATTAAATATTAAACCCTTATTAAAAATGAATCTTTTTTTACCATAAATGTAAAGCTTAAAATGTTGCTTCCATTTAAAAAAAAAAATTTTTACAGCAAAGGTTTAGTGACCAAAGCTGCCTTTTTTTTTTAGACTTTTAAATGTCTTCATATAAATCATACAGTTTGTTTTGTGTGAAGAACAGACTGGCCTCAGACCTCATTCATGTTTGTAAATTTTAAAGATTGCAGAGTCAAATGGAATACTTTTCTGGTGCTTTTTTGCTCGGTTTTGATCTTGACAGCCCCTCATCGATGTTTGCTTTCAATGTATAAACTGGAACAGAATAAAAACTCTTATTTTATATAAGTTTTGAACAGCATGATAGTGAGTAACACCATAACTGCAGAACACATTCACTTTACTCAGCTGCTCTGCTCTTTACAGAGTTCTGCTTATAAACATTTGCATTCCCCTTATCTCTCCCTTTCTCTCGTCTCCTCCTCTTTCTTTCACCCTCTTTTTCTGCCTTTCTGCCCTTCGAGCTGGCCCTGGGCGCTCACTGTAAATAACCTCAGATTTCACACAGTGTCAGAGCCGCTCTGTGGGTCCACTGTTTTAAAGCAGCCTGCCAGACAAACCCAGCTGTAAGAGGGAAGATTAAATGCAAAACAGCTGCTTGTTGGTTAATAGTGTGGAAATCACTTGTGTATAAAAGACTATAAAGCTCTTCTGTTGGGCGTTTAGAATAAGACAGACATTAATCATCACATGGAATCAGAACATATTTGATGTTTAATTCCATGTTGTTGTCATTGTTGAGCTATATAGAGTTGAATTTTGGACCAATGAGATTTTATGGCAGGCAAATCCTGTGCAGCTTCTTAAATATATGATCAATTTTGTAATTTATCATGGGTTTGATCACAGAACAGTCCATCATGCATTATTATACTTTGACCTCCACTCACCTTTGACCTTTGGCACCTCATGACAGACAACCACAGTGCACCTCCGGATGTGACAGGCCTGTCGGAGCGCTCGGTGCATGCGGAGCGTCCGCAGGTGGCATCAGTGCGAGGGCTTCCACGTGGATACACACACACCAGCGTCATGGAGACCGCCGATGGTGAGTCCCCTAAAGCTTCAGCCTGCTGTCACCACAACAGCAGAGCATCTTCCTGTCTCACACGTCTCTTTCCTGTAAGAAAGAGGGAATATCATGTCATCTCTCCACAGAACTCTCTACACTACTGCGTCCAGAAGTTCAAGACTGATTTGTGTTTAGCGATTGAGACTCGAAGCTAAAAATGCTTAGCACACATACATATAAAGTTGACTTATCCAACATTCTGGATCATTTTTTTTTACAGTTATCTATTGAAAAGGAGTGGGATATTTTGCCTGTTTTTTGTATGTTTCTGCTTATTCAAGCCAGACAGTATCATGTCATCAGCATGCTCTTTTGTAGGAATAGTTCACTAAAAAAGGAAAAGTCTGTCATCATCTACTCACCTGCATGTCACTGTAAAATATAGTCTAATTTACTCTTCCACACATTCACCCCTAGTGTGTTGATAATACACACACAAAAAAAGTTTGTATGCAGTTTCGTTTCCACCCATTTCTTTTTTCTTCTACAGTGTCATGGCAATATAAAAATATAAAAATCCTGGCCAAGAAGTGTGCCGTATAAATGGCACAGGTGATCGGACCAATCATAACGCCAAATCCGCCATTTTTTGTCCGACAAACAAATCAGACAGGAGAGTAGATTAACTTCGGTGGACTTAAACTTTAAAATGGTGTGTATTGATGTCTTTCCGCGGTAGAAATAAAATACCTTCTGATGTCATTCATGTTTATTTTGTGCTATAACTAGTAAATATGAATTATGAAAAGGTGATTGGTTCACGTGCCACTTAAACTGAGATGCTACAGCGATCTGTCACGACACATTAAAGAGCCACAAAATGGTATTTATTGTTTGAATTTCTTTAAAAAATTACAAAATTTAAAAGCTGAGACTTTGTTTCATACCTAAAGTAACCTGCTATGTTTTGTCTGTCGGCGTTTTGTCAGTTTCCTCTTTGCTCCACAATGTATTTTTCACTGCATGAGAACATGGTGTGTAGTGTGAGAGCAGCATGGCTTGTCAGACATAGCAACAGTAACTAAGGGGGGCGGGGCTTTGCGAAGGGTCAGTTGGGTGGAAATCTGTTAAATCTGGCAACACTACCTTTTGAAAGAATAGTTCATCTAGGGCGGGTCTTTGCGAAGGGTCAGTTGTGAATTGAGATGAAAGGTAACTTTTTTAGCTATCATTTGGCTTTATAATGCTCAAAATATGCTTTGTGAGATGTATGAACTTATTGTGCGTTTTTGTCACAATTTCACTGTATGTCCTTTTATGTTCCATTTTTTGAGTGACATTAGGGTATATAGATGATGACTCATCAATTTTCATTTTTTTTAGGTGTACTGTTCCTTTAAGACATAGAGCTGAACATCACAACTATACATCAGCTGTGGTGTATTAGTTCTTGGATGAATGTTTAGTTATGGTTAAACACAACAAAACTAAAAGCAACAAAAATAATTCGATTTCCCCCCCCCCCAGAAAGATTATGTCTGCCATGCTCAATTTGAGTCACCTCAGCTCTGTAGAAGCAGCATGCTGTCATGAACGTGCATGTTTATTCACGTTTTCTCTTCTTCAGGCACTGACAGGGGAGATGGGGAGGCCATGGATGGTATTTATACATGTTTATTTCAATCTGCCCCTCCTCCTGGTGTCTCTGTGCATCTGTGTCTCAGCTGTGACCTCTGTGTTAAACGCTGTCTGCTTAACTTGTCCACTATGTCATTTTTGGAAATTACTATCATAAGAAAAGTATTTCCTCCTAATGTGTCTCTTTGTCTTTTTAATGTCGTTTAATTATTCTTTCAAGGTCTTTTCGCAGCGCTTATTTATAGATTTTGCATTATGACAAGATACAACAGAATTGTCTAGAAATATCTGGGACTAAGAATGTTTTAGATGTGTTTGTGTTGATCTTTTGTGAAAGAGAAAGTACACTTTTGCATACTTTTAAAGAGTACTTATTACAGAAAGAACATACTTAAGTGTGAAATGAATGTAATGTTTTCGGATGCTCAATTGCATGTTGATTCCAATTAAATAAAAAATGTTATAGTCTACATTTATATAAAATGCACTTAAGTATAACTTAAGAACATCTGACAAGCATTTATTGTACACTTAAAATACTTAAATGTTATTTCTATTGGAACTTGTAGTCATGTATTTAAATATATTCGTAATTACACATTTTGTAATGATGAAGATAAAATGTAGTACTTTTTAAAAATATATTAACCTTGAATATAATATTTAATACTGAACACACTACAGTTAAAATTATAATCAAGTACTTTACATGTGCTTTAGTATGTTAGTCAACTCATCAAAATAAGTGTACTTTAAAGCAGGACAGAAGATAAAAGAGAATTATTTAAATTTACTTTAAAACCTTTCATTTGACATTATTACAAAGTGTACTTAAGGGTGTTAAGAAACATACGTTACACTTAAGTACACTTAAGTTACATTTTTTCATTATCTTATATTATCTGCAAGTACAGTTGTTGGTTTTTATATAATTTGGACTGAAATGGAACATTCTCTACAGTTAAGTGCACTTTTTCACAAGGGAAAGTTTGTATTTAAGTAAATGTGTGAAGAGATAATTAGACAAATGGTCCTTGCTTTTAACAACTAGGTTATGCTATGCTCTGTGATTTTTGTTACTTTTTTATATGATATGCACTCTACAAAAGATACTTTTAGTAAAACATTTAGTTAAAATGAAATAATTATGGCCATAGAATAGCATTGGGTACTTTGATACTGTATATCATTGCAGGCCTACAGACTGATAACCTTACAGTACATTGGTACTTGCATGGTACTGCAAAGAATACCGTAGTGCTACAATAGTAGATGTTAAACAAAACATGGTGTTATAATGGCACCATGTTCAAAAGTGGTACATTTTTGTTGGCGAATACAAGCTTGGTTGAATAGTGTTGCACATTAGCCACAGTATCATGGTAGTGATAGTGTGTGATTATTATGTTTAATAAGGTTAATATGGCTTATGGACATTTATGAGGCAGGATAACAGTAGTTATGTTGTGGTTATCCTCACATGAGAGGATTTATTCTTGTGTGTTTGGGGAGCTGTTACAGTAATTGGCTTCCTCAGGTCCTGCAGTGCATTCTGGGTACTTGAGCACGGTCTGTGAGTGCGTGTGAGATGCAGACAGAGATGAGGGGCAGACAGACAGCGGCTGAGGCTCAGGTGTCTCATGACAATGGAATGTCAGAGAGCATCTCAGTCATGCATATATACATGACACAGCCATCTCTCGGTGGAATTCACAGACAGACATTTAACAGAGAAATGAAAGAATAGATTCATCATGTGAAGATGATCGTTGTGTCTTGATGTTTGGTTCTGTTCTCTCTTAACTATCATGTGAAGGCCTATGTTTACCTCAATAGAAACGTTTGATGGGTGATTCTATTTTAATTGTTATGAACCCGCTGAGAAATGTTCCTCAAAAATTTTTTGGGGCAATGTAGCATAATTATTACACTATAAATTAAAGAGCTTTTTTTTTTTTCTTCATTACACATGGGTGATTTTGTGGTGTTTCTGTGACTGTTTGCTATATTCATAATTATGTAGGATACTTATGAAAGATCAGCAATCACCATTTTAAACAGGCACAGTAAATGTATTTTGGACAATAAATGTAATTATTAAATAAATTATGTAATGAACAGTGTATCCATTTTACATCCCTATTGGTAAAACTAAAGACATTAACACCAAGAAATCACTGTAACAATAATAATATCAATAAATCATCATCATCATCATTATTTCTTTGTACAAATGTCGGTAACACTTTATTTTGATAGTCCACTTTAGACATTCTATTAACAGTAAGTAACTTTGCAACTACATGTCAACTAGCAGTTAGTAGAGTATTAGTAGACTGTCTGCTTAATATCTTCTAACACTTTCTTTGTCAACATTCTACTAACCCTAAACCTACCCTAACAGTCTACTCTGAGAGTTAGTAGACATCTAGTTGCAAATTAATGAGAATTAGTTGACATGTAGTTGACATGTAGTTACAAAGTTACTTATAGTTAATAGAATGTCTAAAGTGGACTATCGCAATAAAGTGTAACCCAAATGTCTTCTAAAAATAGGTTCTTCTAAAGGACGTCAATACATTATTTGGCTTTTGGCCCTCAATTTTAATTGGATTATTTTTTGTTATTACTTAATCTGCCTAAATCTCCATCAGTGTTTTGATGATTTATATATTTTTAGTACATTTTTCTTCATTTCATGTAAAAATATTTTATGCATGGGGAATTGCTCAGACATGTTTGTAACACTTTGTAGAATTACCCTGGTGCTCATGTGATACTGTGATATTGTTTAACATGTATTAACTTATTCATTGCATCTTTTGTCCCTGTGTTTCATGTGAATGGAGTTTTAATCTATTTAAACTATAGTAATCCTAAATGATCCATGATCAGATGGACTCTTTCAGAAGAAAGCTCATGAATGGTTGATGAGATGGGTGGCTGGGTAGCGGCTTGTTGCTAGGCAGCACAAGTCCAGCTGCTTCAATCAGAGTCAAGGAGACTTTGATGCTCTGGGTCAGGTGTCTCTACTGAGCACGCTCAGTACCATCTTAACCAACCCCATGGGCATACAGCCTTACATTGACTGACAGGCTGTTGTGTGAAACTGTCCCCACCATCCTTTCACAATGACCTTTCCCTGCTTTTTTATCTCATCCTCTCCATCTTTCTCTCTTTTTCTATGTCCTATCTTCTCCTGACACTATCTCTGTCTAAAGGCGTTCCAGTCAACAGTCGAGTGTCCTCTAAGATTCAGCAGCTCCTAAACACTCTGAAAAGGCCAAAGAGACCCCCTTTACGAGAGTTCTTTGTTGATGATTTTGAGGAACTTTTGGACGGTAGGTTCATATATCTACAAATATCTAATTCCGCCATGAAACTGCTAGCATTCACATAATTTACTTAATGCTGTTTAGTCTCTGCTCAGCTAATGAGCTTGCTTGCTCAACATGTAAATAGTCTGGTTAAGTGTTCGCTGTAATCTAGTCCTGCAGTGTGTTCCTCTGAAACCCTCTACCTCCCCCAGCTCCACCTGTCTAGGAGTGTGTTCCACTTCACTTTTAGATACAAACTCACTTTACCTTGGGGAATTCCCACTGCCATTTTGATCAAGTCAAGTGGTGGGCAAAGGAAGTTTGCATTGACATACCCTCAACCCGAGTCTTTTTTATATGAACACTTCAGGCAGCTCCATATACCACAATGCAACATGACTGTGACATACTCCATACGCCATAGCAGATTACAAGCAATCAAGGGCATTTCAATTCAACTCATTGCAATGGTTCTGCCAGTAGTGGGCACTTGTGCAACATAAGCAATGATGTGTATTCAAGTAAACAAGACAGAGGGACGTTAGCAAGGGAAGTTCATAAAAGGCAAAGTATAACGCACCCTTTATCTGCTATGGGATTTTATGATCATGGAATTGAAATTATTTGGCTTACTGAGGAGAGCTGTACTATTACTTGTGATTAAACATAGCTTTTTCACTTGGCGGACAATAAAGTTGACAAAAAATTGCATATATTGACATTAAAGTAGTGACCTCAGCTAAGATGCTAAGAACAAAATATTGTAGAGACTTGAAATTGAGCTCTTTTGTAACGAAACCACCACATCATGATAGCGAGGACAGACACCAATCACATTTCCTTCAGAGAATGTAAAAATTAGTTTTAGTATTCTGGAGGAACTTTAAAACTTGAGCCATGTCTCACACTCAAGCCCTCCATCGCCATATATATATATTTACTTTCATCTCACAAAAGGGTTCTATGAAAACATGAAGGCTTCTATGAAAACAAAAATGTGAATTGGCATTTACACTGACATTGAATATCCTTACTCATAACCTTTTGCTACTGACCCAGGAGACAGGAAAATAACACAAAACAACATATTTGAATAAGGCAGCCATATTAAGAATATGAGTTATTTCTGCCTGATGTGTGGTGTGTCACTGTGAAGGGTTGAATGCGTCTGGAAATGGCTAGAGAAATTTAACTCAGCTTTCTAAAATAATGTGGTTAATCACGGTTCTTTCATGATTTAACAGGAGGGGGCAATTAATTTTTCACGTAGGGCCAGGCAGGTTTGGACAGCTTTTTTCCCTTAATAAATGAAATCATCATTTAACAACTGCATTTTGTATTTACTTGCATTATATTTGTGTAATATTAAAATGTGTGTGATGATCTGAATCTTTTAAGTGTGACAAATATGCAAAAAAAAAACTTTTCACAGCACTGTATATATATATGTGTGTGTGTGTGTGTGTGTGTGTGTGTGTGTGTGTGTGTTTTAAATCATTTTAAATCTTAATAATATTTTCACATCTTCTTCTTTCAAAAACATAAAAATATTTTTGCCAACCCCAAACTTTGAATGGTAGTGCATTAAAAAAAAGAAAGAAAGAAACTTTTGTTCAAGGTTCTTTTAAGGTTCTTTATTTGTCACATACATATTACATACATATTGAGAAAGTGGACCTGTTTACTGAGAGTTTGGAGTGACCTGCTCCTGTTTCTGTGGTAACAGTGACTTCTCTGATTGGTCAATCTCAAGTCAGGATTTTATTCAGCAGTTAAAAGGTTTAAAAAGGTTTAAACATTATTACTCAAGTCAATTTCTCAGAAAATGAATGGGATGTTTTATTATATACCTTTGTTTATATTATATATAGAATTTGTTTATTTATGCATATAAACATAACATTGTATGCCATACTCAAATTATTCAGCCTTTTATGTGTTCCTGCATTATGGAGATAAACTCTTATTTTATTATTGTTGTTATAGTTGTTATATAGTGATAGTATAGTGATCCACAAATTTACAGGTTGTTAAAGTTTGAGAACCCCTCTGAATCCTCTGAATCTTTCCTTTTTCTCTCTTTGTTCAGTCAGTCATTTCTTACGTTTCTTAAAAATATGCTGAGAAATACACTTTCGTATTCTCTTAGCAGCAGCATCTTCACTTTATATTCTGTCTCTCTCTCTCTTTCTCTCTGCTTTTCTTTCTCTTTCTGTTCCAGACGCACAAAATCAATCAAATCTATTTAAAGTCGTGTCACATATCATCCTCGGGATGCATAAGTCACCCTGAGATGCTCAGTGACATTTAAAATCACTCTCACATAAACTCTGCTCCAAAACCCAGTGAGCTGCTTACAGTGTAAGGCAGCATCTATCATGAAACCATATAAATGACTGATTTTGAACACTGTATATAGGCAGAAGACTCAACTTGGTAGTGATTTCAATAAGCACGCAATACAATAATACATTTCATAGGTGGAAAATAATTGATTTTTAATTACACTGACTAAATGTCTTAGTATCGGTAAGTATACGTTTATATATATAATCTGTAATAATCTGCATAATGTATATTTGCATAAAACAAACCACATAGGGTATATACTACTTCAGTGTTGTATTAAAAAACACACACAGCAGCAGCAGATCTACATGTCTGTCTCTGACATGATTTCCTGTCATCTACAGTTCAGCATCCAGATCCAAACCAGCCGAAGCCTGAGGGGGGTGAGATGAGACCCCTGAATGGGGAGCCGCTGGGGGTGGTCACTAACTGGCCTCTGTCATTACTGGCCTCTTTACAGCGCTGGGGCACCACACAACCCAAAAGCCCCTGCCTCACCGCACTGGACAACGCCGGCAAACCCATCTACACACTAACATATGGTACAGTGAAACCTCCCATTGAATTAAATGCAGCAATTTACATGTATACTCCTGTTTCCTGAACTACACTACTTTGTAGTGCATATGCAATTGTTATTCATGTCTTGTTCAAAATTACATGTACTTATTTATCATCAGTGTTGGGGAGTAACTAGTAACATGTAACGGAATTACGTAATTTAATTACAAAATGAATGTAACTGTAATCTGTTATAGATACTGAGAGAAAAAAAAGTGTAAATAAATTACAGTTACTTATGAAAATGTTAACAATTACAAAGGGGTAATATTTTCACACACATACAGATTTGATTGATTTTCACAGCACTGTATATATATATGTGTGTGTGTGTGTGTGTGTGTGTGTGTGTGTGTGTGTGTTTTAAATCATTTTAAATCTTAATAATATTTTCACATCTTCTTCTTTCAAAAACATAAAAATATTTTTGCCAACCCCAAACTTTGAATGGTAGTGCATTAAAAAAAAGAAAGAAAGAAACTTTTGTTCAAGGTTCTTTTAAGGTTCTTTATTTGTCACATACATATTACATACATATTGAGAAAGTGGACCTGTTTACTGAGAGTTTGGAGTGACCTGCTCCTGTTTCTGTGGTAACAGTGACTTCTCTGATTGGTCAATCTCAAGTCAGGATTTTATTCAGCAGTTAAAAGGTTTAAAAAGGTTTAAACATTATTACTCAAGTCAATTTCTCAGAAAATGAATGGGATGTTTTATTATATACCTTTGTTTATATTATATATAGAATTTGTTTATTTATGCATATAAACATAACATTGTATGCCATACTCAAATTATTCAGCCTTTTATGTGTTCCTGCATTATGGAGATAAACTCTTATTTTATTATTGTTGTTATATACACTGTCCAGTGATAGTATAGTGATCCACAAATTTACAGGTTGTTAAAGTTTGAGAACCCCTCTGAATCTATCTCTACTTTCCTTTTTCTCTCTTTGTTCAGTCAGTCATTTCTTACGTTTCTTAAAAATATGCTGAGAAATACACTTTCGTATTCTCTTAGCAGCAGCATCTTCACTTTATATTCTGTCTCTCTCTCTCTTTCTCTCTGCTTTTCTTTCTCTTTCTGTTCCAGATGCACAAAATCAATCAAATCTATTTAAAGTCGTGTCACATATCATCCTCGGGATGCATAAGTCACCCTGAGATGCTCAGTGACATTTAAAATCACTCTCACATAAACTCTGCTCCAAAACCCAGTGAGCTGCTTACAGTGTAAGGCAGCATCTATCATGAAACCATATAAATGACTGATTTTGAACACTGTATATAGGCAGAAGACTCAACTTGGTAGTGATTTCAATAAGCACGCAATACAATAATACATTTCATAGGTGGAAAATAATTGATTTTTAATTACACTGACTAAATGTCTTAGTATCGGTAAGTATACGTTTATATATATAATCTGTAATAATCTGCATAATGTATATTTGCATAAAACAAACCACATAGGGTATATACTACTTCAGTGTTGTATTAAAAAACACACACAGCAGCAGCAGATCTACATGTCTGTCTCTGACATGATTTCCTGTCATCTACAGTCCAGCATCCAGATCCAAACCAGCCGAAGCCTGAGGGGGGTGAGATGAGACCCCTGAATGGGGAGCCGCTGGGGGTGGTCACTAACTGGCCTCTGTCATTACTGGCCTCTTTACAGCGCTGGGGCACCACACAACCCAAAAGCCCCTGCCTCACCGCACTGGACAACGCCGGCAAACCCATCTACACACTAACATATGGTACAGTGAAACCTCCCATTGAATTAAATGCAGCAATTTACATGTATACTCCTGTTTCCTGAACTACACTACTTTGTAGTGCATATGCAATTGTTATTCATGTCTTGTTCAAAATTACATGTACTTATTTATCATCAGTGTTGGGGAGTAACTAGTAACATGTAACGGAATTACGTAATTTAATTACAAAATGAATGTAACTGTAATCTGTTATAGATACTGAGAGAAAAAAAAGTGTAAATAAATTACAGTTACTTATGAAAATGTTAACAATTACAAAGGGGTAATATTTTCACACACATACAGATTTGATTGATTTCTTTCCCAAATTGCATTGACTGCTGAAAAATATGAGACACCAATGTTTCAGGAGTTTAGGACAACGGATTGTTTCGGTTTTATGTAAATGCGATTATTTTTTAAAGATTCATTGTTTTTCCAAAGCATTGTTAGATGCCAGCGTTTCCTGTCATAGCTATGCAAAGATTTGATTTCAAAAACAGTATCATACTGTAGCTATTAAACTGTATCTTAAATCTGTAACCTCAGAACGACCCCACAGTAAAAAGAGGTGCTAAAGTCTGATTTTGTGGTGGCTGTGCTTTAAAATAAAATTTTTATCATCTTAATTCAAGTGATGAAGGATTTTGAAAATCTAAATCAGTAATCAATGTTGAGTGCTACTGTTAGGTTAACCCTGCCTGCTTTAAATGTTTCAACATGATTAACAGTTGAAAACATTCATTAGAAATTTAGAAAAGTAATCAAAGAGTAATCAAATGTAATCAGTTACATTACTTTAAGTAATTGAAAAAGTTACATTACTTATTACATTTTAAATACGCTAACTTATAATCTGTAACCTGTTACATTTCCAAAGTAACCCTGCCAACACTGTTTATCATAGGGGGTAATCTTATATATTTGACTTGATTTATTTGTGTATATTGCTAGTGTACTCATTTGAAATGGTGAATGAACTCTCATTCATACTGTAAGTGAACAGACAGTGCAGGTTTGAATGTGTGTTTTTGTAAATATGTTTCCGTAGGGAAGTTGTGGACGCGGAGTCAGAAACTTGCTTATACACTGCTGAACAAACTGAGCACCAGGAATGAACCACTACTACGACCTGGAGACAGAGTGAGTGTCCTTATCATGCACATTCACATCCATTTACACCTTGCATTAACTGTCCATTCTGTCATGCAAGATCCCATTCCCCTGCAGAATCCTATCCTGTTTCTCAGTGACTGATCAAAGACATAGCATGTTACCATAATGTCATGTTCTAGCTAATCAAACAAACTAGTAGGCTAAGATGTTAGTATGTCCCAATTTGTATACGTATGCACAATTCGAAGTTATTTTGTAGTATAAAGGAGAAGGAAAATTCCAATAAACCATTTCTGACACAACTTGACATATCCAGTGATGGACGACGTTAATACCAAGTGTAACAGGCCCAGAATAAAAGAAGTAATACACAAACAGTAGCAGTAAACAACATTAATGCTAGAGGTGTAAATAAATCTGCTGTGTATCTCCACAGGTTGCACTTGTGTTCCCCAACAATGATCCTGTGATGTTTATGGTGGCGTTTTATGCATGCCTCCTAGCGGAGCTGGTGCCTGTGCCCATAGAAGTGCCACTCACTCGAAAGGTATTAATCAGCATTACACCAGCACACAGACAACACTAGCATAGATTTCAATCACAATAGAGCCCCCTACAGGAAAAGACACGATATGACACCCTGATCTCCTCACATCTCAGCATTGTCCTTGAAAAAAAGCTTTTAATTTCCAAAACTCAAACCACTGTATGGTATGAGCATAACTTGTATACTGGTAGTCAAAATATAAGTGCTGTTTTCTTAAAGATGTCAGTATGCATTGATATTGTGAGTATGTGAGCATGTATGAATAACTAGTCACTCAGTCCTTGGGTTTTTCTCTTCTGTAAATGACCTGAATGTCTTCTATCTAAAGGTATCATTAGCTGTCTCTGTGCTGCTTTGAAGCGTGTTCCGTTTGATTAATAGAGCCGATGTTCCTGATGGAGACAGCTAATCCTTTAAAATGAAGGACACAATAACACACACGATGCCTTAGTGCTGTGTTATTGTGACTGTGTTATTGCAGACCGTCTGATGAAAGACGGAGAGGGAGTGAGTGGACTGCAGATCGGTGTTGTATTGATGACTGTCTGTGTCTCCTCTCATCAGGATGCAGGCAGTCAGCAGGTGGGGTTTCTGTTGGGCAGCTGTGGGGTCACTCTGGCTCTGACCACTGATGCCTGTCAGAAGGGTCTGCCCAAAGCACAGACCGGAGAAGTTGTCACTTTTAAGGGTGGGTGATCCGTACAAGCCAGTTACTTCATCTTAGGGCTGGACAATAATTCAATATCAATATGTATCGCGATATAATTTTTTTCAATAACGGTGATATGATTTTTAAACACATTTCCGATATTTCGATATACATTACCAGTGTTTCCCATACATTGATTTATTTGTGGCGTTTGACTTCGTTGAATAAACATGAGCACTGCACGTTTCAAAATCAAAAAATGTCGCGGGTGTTTTATATAAATGTATCTGTGAAGGGAACCGACTGTCTTCAGAAAAGTTTCAATGACATTTTCATTTTATCTGATAAAGTAGCATTCATGAGCAGAGCTGCTTTGATTACAGCCATTACTGGAGAAACCGCTAGTTCTATCACTCTAAAAGCGCCTCCTGCTAGCAGAGCATGAGTTTTCATTTTAAATAAGCCCGTCTCCAGCAACATTTCCAGTTTTTGTTGTTCAATTTTTTTGTTTTCTGCAGCAACTCGGAGCACTTTTCATACCCTTTTTTTCTGGCTGAAGCACATTTGTTTCAATCTATAAGAATAATCAGCCTACACTACCAGTCAAAAGTTTTTGAACAGTAAGATTTTTAATGATTTAATTAATTAAATCATTAAAAAATAAATTTTTTTTTTTTTTTTTTTTTAGAATTCTCTTCTGCTCACCAAGGCTGCATTTATTTGATCCAAAGTACAGCAAAAACAGTAAAATGTTAAAATATTTTTACTATTTAAAATTGCTTTCTATTTGAATAGATTTTAAAATGTAATTTATTCCTGTGATCATACATAGGTAAATTTTCAGCATCATTACTCCAGTCTTCAGTGTCACATGATCCTTCAGAAATCATTCTAATATGCTGATTTGCTGATTATCAATATTTAAAACAGTTGAGTAAATTTTTTTCAGGATTCTTTGATGAATAGAAAGAGACAAAGATCAGCATTTATCTGAAATAAAAAGCTTTTGTAACATTATACACTATAGTATTCAAAAGCTTGGAGTCAGTATAATTTTTTTTTTGTGGGGGGATTATAGAAATTAATACTTTTATTTAGCAAGGATGCTTAAAATTGATCAAAAGTGATGATAAAGGCATTTATAATGTTACAAAAGATTTCTATTTCAGATAAATAGTGTTCATATCGATATCGGAATTATATCGTATCGAGATTTTAAAATATTTCTAAATAGAAATAGTTATTTTAAATAGTAAAAATATTTCAAAATATTACTGTTTTTGCTGTATTTTGGATCAAATAAATGCAGGCTTGGTGAGCAGAAGAGACTTCTTTAAAAAACAATAGAAATCTTACTGTTAAAAAACGTTTGACTGGTAGTGTAGGCTGCTTATTCTTATAGATTGAAACAAATGTGGTTCATATCGATATCGGAATTATATCGTATCGACCGAAATTAAGAAATATATCGTGATATCAATTTTGGCCATATCGTCCAGCCCTACTTCATCTTTATTTAATGGTGCTGTTTCTTCGCCTCGGGTATAATGTTTATGTATGTTTTTACAGGCTGGCCACGACTGCTGTGGTTCGTTACTGATGGAAAGCATGTTGTAAAGCCTCCTAAAGACTGGCATCCTCCAATAAGAGACGCTAGCAATGAGATTGCATACATAGAGGTCAGGACCACACTAACTTAATAATGCTTATTTTGAGATAATGACCAATGATAGGTGGATCCATCTGTCTGTCTGTCTATCTTTCTGTCTGTCTATCTTTCTGTCTGTCTATCTTTCTGTCTGTCTATCTTTCTGTCTGTCTGTCTGTCTGTCTGTCTGTCTGCCTGTCTGTCTGTCTGTCTATCTTTCTGTCTGTCTATCTGTCTGTCTGTCTGTCAATCGTTATCTTTGTATTGCGTCATTACGTTAATATAAATAACATGCCAGTGCATCCTGGAAAGTGCTTATGTAGAGTGTTCTAAATCAGTTCTGTCTGTCTGTCTATCTATCTATCTCCATCCATCCATCCATCCATTCATCTGTCTGTCTCCGCCTCTTTCATCCATCCATTCATCCATCCATCCATCCACCTGTCTGTCCATCCGTTCATCTATCTGTCCATCTCTCTAACTGTAAGTCTGTCTTTCTGTACACAGTATAAGACCAGTAAGGAGGGCAGCACTATGGGCATCACGGTGTCTCACTCTGCTATGTTGGCTCACTGTCATGCGCTCACACAGGCCTGCGGATACACAGAGGGTGAGTGTGGGCGACTTACACGCATCACACACAGGCTCTTCTGAGACCGGCCACTGCAGGTCTAGAGTGTCCTACTTCCACTCTCTAAATAACTGCTCACAAACCCTTAACACTCCTCACACAGCAGCTCCTGCAGTATAGACACTGTTAGCCACTTCTTCTGCCTCTGTATACACCTTTAAAACTGGATATGATTGCAAATGTAATTGTTATCAGTGAGATAACTAACTAAAATTCAAAAGTTTTGATATGATTCATGAATGATTTATGATGTTTTACTTGCTGCTGTCACATACATCACACCATTTATTGTAAATGTTTTTTGCATTATACACCACAAAATGTTTACTGTGATTTTACTCACTTGTATAGGTGAAATTATAACAAATGTTTTGGACTTCAAACGAGATGCTGGTCTGTGGCACGGGGTCCTCACGGTAAGTCATACTGGTAAAAAATGTATAGCCTGAATGCACTGTAAGTCGCTTTGGATAAAAGCGTCTGCTAAATGCATAAATTATTAATTATTATAATTATTAATTATAATTAAGTCAGACACGTGTGGTTGACATCTGGTTTGATACGTTCACATACACTCACACATGGATAAGGAGTTAGATCACTTCGCACTCATCCAGCTGTCTTTTGGTTTCTTAACCTGTGTCCTTGGCAACTGCTGTCATGGTGATGTGTGTTCAGAGTGTGATGAACCGAATGCACGTGATCAGCATCCCATACTCGCTGATGAAGGTCAACCCTCTCTCCTGGATCCAGAAAGTCCACACCTATAAAGGTGAGTGTACTGCCTAAAGCCAGACCGCCTGTGTGTCATGATCTTTTACCACAGAACTATGGCCACTTACATATGGATAAACCAAATTAAGTTATGTGAGATGCAGTTGCTGTTTATTTAAAATCGCTATTTTGCATTGCAATTAACTGTATTTTTCGTCAGATTAGAGGCTTTTTATGGACTCAATTCTAAGAGTTGATTCCAAACGTTTTTTTGACTCGTAAGTAAAAAGGAGGTTAAGTGAGTTAAACCTGTGAAACCTGTTACAGTAAATAAAGAATTAGCAAGATTTGTATTTTAAATAAATGCTGTAGAATCATAAAAAATGTACCACAGTTTCCAAAAAAAATATTAAACATCAGCACATTAGAATGATTTCTGAAGGATCATGTGACACTGAAGACTGGAGTAATGCTGCTAAAAATGTAGCTTTGCCATCAGAGGAATACATTTCTTTTTAAAATATATTAAAATAAAAAACAGTTTTAAATTGTAATAATAATTCACAATATTGCTGTTTTTACTGCATTTTTGATTAAACAAATGCAGTCTTGGTGAGCATATAAGAGACTTTCGGACAGTAGAGTGTATACTCCTTCACATTTCTTCAGATTATATGTATTATGAAAATTCATTCATAATATTTAAAAAGGACACACTTTTGCCACCTACAGGTTAAATGATGTAACTGCAGAAAGAGGAGTTTGTGAACTTTTTAGTCAAAACTTATTTATAAAATACTTTCTACTGGATTAAAATTGTTCAGAAATATTATATAATCTGCAAACAGATCATTGTGAACAAATGTTAATTTTAAGTGAAACCTTTCAAAAGAGTAAAATATTTTTCAGTATTCTTGCAGATTTTGCACTCTGACATGTAAGTTTAAGGTAAATAGTTGGTCTCTATATGTGACCCTGGACCACAAAACCAGTCATAAGGGTCTTTTTTTTTAAATGTTTTATTGAGATTGATACATCATCTGAAATCTGGATAAATAAGCTTTCCGTTGATGTATGGTTTGTTAGGATAGGACAAAATGTGACTGAGATACAACTATTTGAAAATCTGGAATCTGAGGGTGCAAAAAAATCAAGATATTGAGAAAATTGGCTTTAAAGTTGTCCAAATTAAGTCTTAGCAATGCATATTACTAATCAAAAATTAACTTTTGATATATTGACGGTAGGACATTTACAAAATATCTTCATGAAACATGATCTTTACTTAATATCCTAATGATTTTTGGCATTAAAAAAAATCAATAATTTTGACCCATACAATGTATTGTTGGCTATTGCTACAAATATACCCGTGCTACTTAAGACTGGTTTTGTGCTCCAGGGTCACATATAGATATATGTTTCACATCATAGCTGTTACTACACTGATTAAATGCTGTGTGACTGTTTGCATGTTTATATGTCCTGTGTTTTTCAAACAGCGCGTGTAGCAGTGGTGAAATCCAGGGATATGCACTGGTCACTTTTAGCCCAGCGGGATCAGAGAGACATCAGTCTCAGTTCTCTCCGCATGCTCATCGTTGCTGATGGAGCAAACCCATGTGAGTATACACTTAAACAGAACAATCTGAGAACAAGCATAATTCCAAATCGAATGGAACACAGCCTGAACTGTCGCTGCAACACTGTGTATGTTGTGTATATTGAAATACAGGGTCTATTTCGTCCTGCGATGCCTTCCTCAACGTCTTTCAGGCCCGCGGGCTGCGACCAGAGGTGATCTGCCCGTGTGCAAGTTCCTCTGAGGCCATGACTGTCGCCATCCGCAGGTACACTGATGACATTACAGCAACTTGCTACTGTAAAACCACTACTGTTCTAGTGCATGCATTCTGCCCAGTTTACACAAGACACTGCTTGCTATTTTATTTCACCATATTATCTAATGCATTTCAGTTATCATCTCAGAAATGACAATGGCATTTTGCATTTGAATTTGCATATGGCAGTATCATTTTCCAGAGCCCAAATCCATGTTGAATGACTCTGTATGTGTGTGTTCAGGCCTCCAGAGATGGGTGTTCCTCCTCCGGGTAAGGCAGTGCTGTCCATGAGTGGTCTGAGTTATGGGGTGATTCGAGTAGACACAGAGGAGAAGCTCTCTGTGCTCACTGTCCAGGATGTAGGACAGGTCATGCCTGGAGGTGAGACCTGCTTTACTCTCACTGATTGATCTATGGACTGAAAAACGGTTTTGATTGGATGAATAGTGTGATGAAGAAATGCTTTACTTTTTGGCACTTTATGTTTAACATTCTATTATTCTGAATTTTTTATTTCTCTTGGGGACTAATGTACTGTCTATGCATCTGTGTGTGTGTGTGTGTGTGTATGTGTGTGCAGCGCTGGTGTGTGTGATTCGGTTAGAGGGCACGCCATACTTGTGTCGAATGGATGAGGTTGGAGAAATCTGTGTGAGCTCCAGAAGTACAGGAATCTCCTACTATGGTCTGCCAGGCATGACCAAGAATGTCTTTGAGGTAAACAAAAGGTCCAATGATTTTTAAACATAGTGTTGGCCTTAAAATGTTCAATCAATATTCGATTTTGGTTCTATATTAAATTAAATGTGCAGCCATAGTGGTAGCAATTTTGAAAATTAAATATTTCGTGCTACTTAAGACTGGTTTTGTGCTCCAGGGTCACATATAGATATATGTTTCACATCATAGCTGTTACTACACTGATTAAATGCTGTGTGACTGTTTGCATGTTTATATGTCCTGTGTTTTTCAAACAGCGCGTGTAGCAGTGGTGAAATCCAGGGATATGCACTGGTCACTTTTAGCCCAGCGGGATCAGAGAGACATCAGTCTCAGTTCTCTCCGCATGCTCATCGTTGCTGATGGAGCAAACCCATGTGAGTATACACTTAAACAGAACAATCTGAGAACAAGCATAATTCCAAATCGAATGGAACACAGCCTGAACTGTCGCTGCAACACTGTGTATGTTGTGTATATTGAAATACAGGGTCTATTTCGTCCTGCGATGCCTTCCTCAACGTCTTTCAGGCCCGCGGGCTGCGACCAGAGGTGATCTGCCCGTGTGCAAGTTCCTCTGAGGCCATGACTGTCGCCATCCGCAGGTACACTGATGACATTACAGCAACTTGCTACTGTAAAACCACTACTGTTCTAGTGCATGCATTCTGCCCAGTTTACACAAGACACTGCTTGCTATTTTATTTCACCATATTATCTAATGCATTTCAGTTATCATCTCAGAAATGACAATGGCATTTTGCATTTGAATTTGCATATGGCAGTATCATTTTCCAGAGCCCAAATCCATGTTGAATGACTCTGTATGTGTGTGTTCAGGCCTCCAGAGATGGGTGTTCCTCCTCCGGGTAAGGCAGTGCTGTCCATGAGTGGTCTGAGTTATGGGGTGATTCGAGTAGACACAGAGGAGAAGCTCTCTGTGCTCACTGTCCAGGATGTAGGACAGGTCATGCCTGGAGGTGAGACCTGCTTTACTCTCACTGATTGATCTATGGACTGAAAAACGGTTTTGATTGGATGAATAGTGTGATGAAGAAATGCTTTACTTTTTGGCACTTTATGTTTAACATTCTATTATTCTGAATTTTTTATTTCTCTTGGGGACTAATGTACTGTCTATGCATCTGTGTGTGTGTGTGTGTGTGTATGTGTGTGCAGCGCTGGTGTGTGTGATTCGGTTAGAGGGCACGCCATACTTGTGTCGAATGGATGAGGTTGGAGAAATCTGTGTGAGCTCCAGAAGTACAGGAATCTCCTACTATGGTCTGCCAGGCATGACCAAGAATGTCTTTGAGGTAAACAAAAGGTCCAATGATTTTTAAACATAGTGTTGGCCTTAAAATGTTCAATCAATATTCGATTTTGGTTCTATATTAAATTAAATGTGCAGCCATAGTGGTAGCAATTTTGAAAATTAAATATTTCTGTCAAAGATTCACTTTGATTCATTCAGTGGGCCATTCTGTAGGTGACATATACCAGTTGGCGTATTTTGGATCTTTTTGAGTGAGTCATTGAATTATTCACTCGTTTAAAACATTCATTCACAACTGCAATTCTTGTTATTATACTTTACCGAAATGTCTGAGCCTATAATTCAACTAAGTGATTCTAGAAAGACATGAGCATTTTCTCTACAACAATATAGATCAGTTATATTATTTTGTCTGACTGTGACAGAACTCTATATAAGATATAGAAAAAAGTAACAATAGCCAATGAGAACAATTTGTTAAAAAAAAAATTGTTAAAAGTTCACAAATAAAACCACTAGTCATCAAGAGCTTTGAGTTATGTGTTATCATCCTGTTAAAAAGTTTGTGATGCTTACCTAAAAAAAAGGTAAGTAAAATAAGGACTTGACAGCATTGTAAACTCGACTAAAATGTTTTTGTTGTTTTGCTTTCAGACCATTCCAGTCACGTCATCAGGAGCTCCCATCAGTGACAGACCCTTCACACGCACATCTCTCCTTGGCTTCATCGGGCCGGTGGGTTCTGTGCAAGTTCCTCTGAGGCCATGACTGTCGCCATCCGCAGGTACACTGATGACATTACAGCAACTTGCTACTGTAAAACCACTACTGTTCTAGTGCATGCATTCTGCCCAGTTTACACAAGACACTGCTTGCTATTTTATTTCACCATATTATCTAATGCATTTCAGTTATCATCTCAGAAATGACAATGGCATTTTGCATTTGAATTTGCATATGGCAGTATCATTTTCCAGAGCCCAAATCCATGTTGAATGACTCTGTATGTGTGTGTTCAGGCCTCCAGAGATGGGTGTTCCTCCTCCGGGTAAGGCAGTGCTGTCCATGAGTGGTCTGAGTTATGGGGTGATTCGAGTAGACACAGAGGAGAAGCTCTCTGTGCTCACTGTCCAGGATGTAGGACAGGTCATGCCTGGAGGTGAGACCTGCTTTACTCTCACTGATTGATCTATGGACTGAAAAACGGTTTTGATTGGATGAATAGTGTGATGAAGAAATGCTTTACTTTTTGGCACTTTATGTTTAACATTCTATTATTCTGAATTTTTTATTTCTCTTGGGGACTAATGTACTGTCTATGCATCTGTGTGTGTGTGTGTGTGTGTATGTGTGTGCAGCGCTGGTGTGTGTGATTCGGTTAGAGGGCACGCCATACTTGTGTCGAATGGATGAGGTTGGAGAAATCTGTGTGAGCTCCAGAAGTACAGGAATCTCCTACTATGGTCTGCCAGGCATGACCAAGAATGTCTTTGAGGTAAACAAAAGGTCCAATGATTTTTAAACATAGTGTTGGCCTTAAAATGTTCAATCAATATTCGATTTTGGTTCTATATTAAATTAAATGTGCAGCCATAGTGGTAGCAATTTTGAAAATTAAATATTTCTGTCAAAGATTCACTTTGATTCATTCAGTGGGCCATTCTGTAGGTGACATATACCAGTTGGCGTATTTTGGATCTTTTTGAGTGAGTCATTGAATTATTCACTCGTTTAAAACATTCATTCACAACTGCAATTCTTGTTATTATACTTTACCGAAATGTCTGAGCCTATAATTCAACTAAGTGATTCTAGAAAGACATGAGCATTTTCTCTACAACAATATAGATCAGTTATATTATTTTGTCTGACTGTGACAGAACTCTATATAAGATATAGAAAAAAGTAACAATAGCCAATGAGAACAATTTGTTAAAAAAAAAATTGTTAAAAGTTCACAAATAAAACCACTAGTCATCAAGAGCTTTGAGTTATGTGTTATCATCCTGTTAAAAAGTTTGTGATGCTTACCTAAAAAAAAGGTAAGTAAAATAAGGACTTGACAGCATTGTAAACTCGACTAAAATGTTTTTGTTGTTTTGCTTTCAGACCATTCCAGTCACGTCATCAGGAGCTCCCATCAGTGACAGACCCTTCACACGCACATCTCTCCTTGGCTTCATCGGGCCGGTGGGTTCAGATGTCTTAAAACGAAACCATTCCTTTTGAAGCAGGATAACATTGAAGTGTCTTTTAAAACAACACGTGGTGTTCATCTTTTTGGGATTGGGTTTGTTTCTTGTATTACAGGATAATTTGGTGTTTGTGGTGGGAAAGGTGGATGGACTGATGGTGGTGAGTGGACGGAGACATAACGCAGATGATGTGGTGGCCACAGCACTGGCCGTGGAGCCCATGAAGTTTGTGTACAGAGGAAGGTAACTCAAATGTAATTTACTCTCGACTTGAGATGAGTGTGTATCTCTGCTCAGACTGAAGGCTGCATCTCTTTTCTCTGTCAGGATTGCGGTTTTCTCTGTATCGGTGCTGCACGATGAACGCATTGTTGTGGTGGCAGAACAGAGACCAGACGCCTCGGAGGAGGACAGCTTCCAGTGGATGAGTCGTGTGCTGCAGGTGAACACACACACATTTTATTAGCTATCTAAATGATGACACTGCAAAATAATATTTTAAACCTAACCCTAACAGAAAACTATATGCATTTTTACAATTACAAGTAGGTGTGTCCGAAGTGTTTACTTGTAATGTGCACAAAAACAACACGCTTACACACATACATATTTTCTTGACCACTTTCTGTTTAATTCTCAGGCTATTGACAGCATCCATCAGGTGGGAGTGTACTGCCTGGCTCTGGTGCCCGCTAACACACTACCCAAAGCTCCTCTGGGTGGCATCCACATCTCAGAGACCAAACAGCGCTTCCTGGAGGGAGCCCTGCACCCCTGCAACGTCCTCATGTGCCCTCATACCTGCGTCACCAACCTGCCCAAACCTAGACAGAAGCAGCCGGGTACAGGTGAGTCCTGCGTGAGTGTTGGGTGGTTGTTTTTCATTTTATGCATATTTTGCACATCATATGACCTGTTGTCTCTGTTGTTCCAGAGGTGGGTCCTGCTTCCATGATAGTCGGAAACCTAGTGGCAGGAAAGAGGATTGCACAGGCCTGTGGGAGAGATGTTTCACAGCTGGAGGACAATGATCAGGTAAAGATCAACCCCATTTCACGCTCTCAAACCACAGAGGTCAGTGGTGAAAAAGAAGTACACTTTAGCGTACTTGTAAAAAAAGAGTACTTATTATGGAAATAATTAGTGCTGTCAAACGATTAATTGCGATTAATCGCATCCAAAATAAAAGTTTGCTATGTAAACAAAACCTTTTATTTTGGATGCGATTCATCGTTTGACAGCACTAGAAATAATATATTTTAAAAGAATGTACTTAAATGCAAACTGAATGTAATGTTTTCAGACACTTAACTGCATGTTAATTGTATTTAAATAAATATGTATTATACTAAATTTATATTAAATGCAAGTAGCTGAAATTTAGAGTGCTTTTTTGACCCACTTAAGTAAGACTTAAAGGGATAGCTCACCCAAAAATGAAAATTCTGTCATTAATTACTCACCCTCATGTCATTCGTTCATCTTCGGAACACAAATTAAGATATTTTTGATGAAATCCGAGAGCTCTCTGACCCTGCATAGACAGCAAGGATCCTTACACGATCAAAGCTCAGAAACTTAGCAAGGAGATTGTTAAAATAGTCCATGTGACATCAGTGGTTCAACCGTAATTTTACGAAGCTACGAGAAAATTTTTTGTGCGCAAAGCAAACAAAAATAACAACTTTATTCAACAATTCGTCTCTTCTGCGTCACCCTATAGCGTCATTTTTGAGAGTATCACATACATAAACAATGTATGTACGCGGATACATTGTTTACGTTCTGATCAAAGTGTAAACAACGTAAACCGCGTATCCACATACGTTGCTGCTGACACAGAACAGCATACGTTGTTTATGTATGTGATACTCCCCAAAATGGCACTATAGGGTGACGCGGAGGAGACGAATTGTTGAATAAAGTCGTTATGTTTGTTTGCTTCGCCCACAAAAAGTTTTCTTGTAGCTTCGTAAAATTACTGTGCAACCACTGATGTCACATGGACTATTTTACCAATGTCCTTACTACGTTTCTGAGCCTTGATCGTGTAAGGATCCTTGCTGTCTATTGGAGGGTCAGAGAGCTCTCGGAATTCATCAAAAATATCTTAATTTGTCTTCCGAAGATGAACGAACGTCTGACAGATTTGGAACGGCATGAGGGTGAGTAATTAATGACATAATTTTCATTTTTGGGTGAACTATCCCTTTAAGTACATCTTTATGCGTAATTTCATAATTAATTCTATAGTCATTGAAATATGGTAAAAGTACTGCTGAATGTGCTGAAAAGCATTTATGGTAAAATACAGTATAAATCAATATCATAAATATATTTTAATTGCACATTTGTAATGATGAAAACGTTTAATTTGACATCAAAGTGCACTTTTGAAAATTTTACTTAAGTGAGTTAAGAAACAGTCATGAAAGCGTTCTCTATTTAAGAACACTAAGCGGATTTTTATTTAATTAATATTATATTAACTGCAAGTACAAGTTACGTCTAAGATTTGAAGTACACTACAAGTGCGCTTTCAATACATTTAAGTGCACTTTATCACAGGGACAGGTCCTGAAGTATACTGTTGTCTGAATGTGTCCTCTCTCCTCTTGTAGTTCCTGTACATGCAGGATGTTCTGCAGTGGAGGGCTCAGGCCACACCTGATCACCCTCTGTTTCTGCTGCTCAACGCCAAGGTATAAAACTCATTATCCCTCAGTCCAGGAAACACAGTATTCAGAGTCAGATTGTGTATATTCACAATGATCTTACTTGGTGTGTTTCATTTTTTCAGGGCACTGTGGCCAACTCAGCCTCCTGTGTACAGCTGCACAAGCGGGCAGAGCGTGTGGCCGTAGCGCTGATGGAAAGAGGTCGACTTAACACTGGAGATCATGTAGCACTTGTTTATCCTCCTGGTAGGAGAGAAAGACACTTATATTACTGTGGTCTAATAAATGGTGTTTAGATCTCAGGTTTTGTGGGGCTCAATACCTCTCTGTCTTCCTACTTTGCAGGTATTGATCTGATCGCCACTTTCTATGGCTGTCTGTATGCCGGCTGTGTTCCAGTCACCGTCAGGCCTCCACACCCACAGAACTTAACCACAACCCTGCCAACCGTTAAAATGATTGTTGAGGTAACTTCAGTCTCTGAGTGCAGCACATGCTGTTTACCATAGCCATGCTTCCCTAGCCAATAAACAGAAACACTAGCGCCCCCTTGTGACCAGTCTGTATTATTGTATTTTAAAGAATCTTATGGGTAACACTTTAACAATAATGTTGATTTTGTTAATATTCATTAGGAATAATGATTTTTTTTTGCTGTGCATTTATAAATTAACATTAACATAGATTAATAAATGCTGTAAAAAAAAATTCCTCATCGTTAGTTCATGATACCTAATGCATTAACTAATGTTAACTAACTGAAACGTACTCGTAAGGTGTTGTTTTTTTATTGATTTTTTATTAAATATCAAATTAAGTGTCATAGAAAACAAATAATTCTAAAGCTTTTCTCACTCAGGTAATTTTTGCAATTTATTTATTTTACCAAGTGGTCGAACTTTTTATATCAAAATACCAAGATTATTGTCATTAATGGTGACTATAATGTCCATATACTTTTTGGGACCACTGTAGATTAATTATATTAGATTATATATGTAGATTATATTCTGTGTCAATTGTCAATGTCAATGTCAATGTCAATTTTATTTCTATAGCACAACTAAACACAACAACAGTTGACCAGTGTGCTGTGTGTGTGTATTAAGAATTAATATATATAAACAAGTATTATTTTAGCCTTAAGCCAGTGTCTGATTGATTAAACACTATCTTGTATTCCCTGCTGTAACTTTTCTATCCTGTTGCATATGTTTGACAGGTCAGTAAGTCTGTATGTATTCTGACAACTCAAGCAATAATGAAACTACTAAAATCCAAAGAGGCAGCGGCCGCTGTGGATATTAAAATGTGGCCATTGATACTGGACACAGGTAAACACATAATTTACACTTTTTTACTATTGTATCATTGCAATCCCTTGTTAAAAGAAACGATAAATTAAGTTTATTCGTTCCATTCAGATGATCTCCCAAGAAAGAGAATTCCTCAGATCTACAAACCTCCCACCCCAGAGATGCTCGCCTACCTGGACTTCAGTGTTTCTACCACAGGAATCCTTGCTGGGGTCAAGGTGCTGTCTAACCCATCATTCAAGTGCCAATAACACATTCATTTTATGTGGGATTTACATTTCTAACACTGTGTGTTTCTCACAGATGTCCCATGCTGCCACCAGTGCCTTGTGTCGCTCTATTAAGCTGCAGTGTGAGCTGTACCCCTCTCGCCAGATCGCCATCTGTCTGGACCCCTACTGTGGCCTGGGCTTTGCCCTCTGGTGTCTCTGCAGGTGAGAGTCAGTTCACGCCTTGGATACTGTGATATTATATTATTTATGTGATGCACAGTAATGTAAATCATGTTTGTGTTTGCAGTGTGTACTCAGGCCATCAGTCTATTCTGGTTCCCCCTCTGGAGCTGGAGACCAATCCGTCTCTGTGGCTTTCTGCTGTCAGTCAGTATAAAGTACGAGTGACGTTCTGTTCGTATTCAGTG
This sequence comes from Sinocyclocheilus rhinocerous, assembly GCF_001515625.1. Classification (NCBI taxonomy): domain Eukaryota; kingdom Metazoa; phylum Chordata; class Actinopteri; order Cypriniformes; family Cyprinidae; genus Sinocyclocheilus; species Sinocyclocheilus rhinocerous. The sequence continues at coordinate 340,101 of NW_015657294.1, forward strand.
ATGGAGATGTGTACCAAAGGCCTGGGCTCCCAGACTGAAGCTCTGCGGGTCAGTAATATACAGTAATTACACACCCTTAGTATACATAATGTAGCATATCATGTTTCAATATTTTATTTAAATGCATGGTAACACTTTACCTTTTTAATATAATAATTAAATTTCATTTTAAAATATGTGAAAATAGAAACCAGTTATTTTAAATTGCAATAATATTTCACAATGTAACAGTTTTTACTATATGTTTGATTAAATAAATGCAGCATTGGTGAGCATTTTGACTTCTTATACAAATATAAAAATCCTACCGACACTAAACTAGTTTACTTTACTTTTTTCATTATCTTGGACTAAGTTGTATGTCCTATCTCTGTGTATCAGCATATTCTAGGATCCCATTTAGCTTACAGTAGTTCTAGTTAAAATCGTTAAGGGCATATGTTGCATTTGAATTGTTCCGCTGAGTTTAACCCCCATCTGTTCACCTGTAGTTACGGAATGTGAATCTGTCGTGTGTACGGACCTGTATGGTGGTGGCAGAAGAACGTCCTCGCATCACACTTACGCAGTCCTTCTCGAAGATCTTCAAAGACCTGGGGCTCTCCTCACGGGCCGTCAGCACCACCTTCGGCTGCAGGGTCAATGTGGCCATTTGTCTTCAGGTCAGTGATGAACTCAAGTGTTTTGTATTTGTGTTAGCTAGAAAATAGAATGTGTGCTTTTAAATGACCTGTTCACATTAAGTGTGAAATTTCCATGATTTTTTATCATGACAAGAATAATGCACTATAAATCTCTTCACACCAAAAGCGAAATATATCGCAACAGGTATAAATTAGCACTTTTTTCAGGTATGTAACATTTTCTCTAAGGCTATCGAAATTTAATATCACACTTGGTGTGAAAAATTACTATTAACGCTGTTGTTTTTTTTTGTGTCGCTTTGTCGCATCGCTCTTTGTATGAATAGGTCTTTATCTGCTGTAATTGTTTAAAAATCATTTTCTGTACCCTTATGTTCTGTTCACTGGCCTGGATGTCTGTAACTGTATGTACATGTATCTGTTTGTGTATTAAATGTACACCTGTGTTTGTCTGCTGCTCTATGCCCTCTCGTCAGCCCAACAGGCTGGGCAAGTTGGCTGAGCAGGTACTGTGACCCAGATGGGGACCACAGGGGTGCTAGCAGGGGGCTTCCAGGACGCTTGTAAAGGCTCTGCTTTTCATATGTCTCTGTTTGTGTGAAATGCTCATGTGCACGACATAAAGAATGCTAAGTAGTCCAAAAAATGGCAAGCTTCTATTTATGAAATGTGACTTTAATGTCTATATACTTGTTTTTCATTTACTTTGACAGAATGTATTCATATGCCTGCTCTGCTCTTCACAGCTTTTGTGCTTGGCCCTGCACTATATATCTACTCTAGGCTGTGTCAAAGCAATGCTTGTAGCTGTGCATATAGAGTAGACTTGCTTATATACAAGCTGTGTTTGCAGTACAGGGGTTACATTCATGAGCAGGTCATTGTAACTCTTTTAATGCCTCATTCCATCATATAATGCTTTACAGTTAGACACAACAAGAGTAAGATGTTTTACAAGAACTGACAAAAACTGTTTTTACAGCGACTGATTAAATTGATGGTTCATCCAAAAATGAAGATTTGTCATCACCCTCATGTCGTTCCAAACCTGTATGACTTATTGGGAAACATAATAGAAGATATTTTGAAGATAAAACAGTTTTGGTTCCCATTGACTTCCATTATATTTTTTGTAGTGGAGGTCAATGGGAACCAAAACTGTTTGTTTACCAAACTTCACCAAAAAATAAAAAGACATCTGGCTGAGACTGAATTTTTCATTTTGGGGTGAACTATCCCTTTAAAGGAAATTTATGACAAATTCTCTGCTACTTCCATCTGTGAAGGTAAACCATGTCATTTCTAAATTTTGCTGAAAATGCATCGACTGTTTTCAAACAGGCTGCCCCAAGCATTCACAATCTGTCATTTGTTTCACAAACAGAAACTCACAGAATTGTTTGAGCCTATGTTTCTGTGTCAGACTGGTCGAACAAACAAAAGATCTGCCTTGATAGCACCACAGAGCTAATAGTTTAACATGGAAATGGCTTATAGTTGTCACTGCCTATTAAGAAAAGTATAGCAAAACAAATTACACACTTTGCCTTTAAGAATCCATGTTCACTTTTATAATCTTTCTGAGAAGTCCTATGTGTCATCACATATACTGTAATGTCACCGCCGGTTCATGGTAACACAGTACATGTGCTAGTGCCTGAAGGTGGATCAGTAGTATGAACACAGAATCTGTGGTGGCAGATATATCACAGACCTCCAGTGATCTGCTGTTCTGTGTTTCTAGGGCACCTCTGGGCCGGATCCCACCACAGTATATCTAGACATGAGGGCTCTGCGGCATGACAGGTGCTATAACAAACACTTCTGATTTACCTAAAGCTTATATACCAGTGTCAATTCATGTCTATTCATATTCTGTTGTTTATCAGCTAAAAAGTAAATTATTTTGGTCTTTTAATTAGAAACGTTCAGTTATATATGAACCGGTTTTTTTTCTTGTTGTTTTTTTTCTTCAATTTGCTCAGGGTTCGATTAGTTGAGAGAGGATCACCACACAGTCTGCCACTCATGGAATCTGGGAAGGTGAGATATTATAAATAATAAATACACATACAAAATTTTTATGGAATAATTACAATATTTTGATGTTTTTGAAAGAAAAGTGTTTTGTTCTCATCAAGGCTGCAATTATTCGATGCAACATACAGTTAAAAACAGTAAAACTGAGAAATATAATTACAATTTAAAATAACTGTTTCCTAATATATATATATATATATATCGCTGTGATACAAAGCTGAATTTTCAGCAGCCATTGCTCTAGCCATTGGTTTTAACATGATCCTATATGGTGATTTGTTATCTATTATTATTAGTGCTCAATTATTATTAATGTTTATTATTATCAATGTTAGAAAAATTTTTCCTGCCACATTTAAAAATTTTTTTATTCTTTCATGAATAGAAATTTCAAAGGAACAGCATTTATTTGAAATAGAAATCTTTTGTAACATTATGCATGTCTTTACTGTCACTTTAGATAAATTTAATACATTCTTTCTGAAGAAAAGTATTTATTTTGGTAACACTTTATTTCGATAGTCCACTTTAGACATTCTATTAACAGTAAGTAACTTTGCAACTACATGTCAACTAGCAGTTAGTAGAGTATTAGTAGACTGTCTGCTTAATATCTTCTAACACTTTCTTTGTCAACTTATTCTACTAACCCTAAACCTACCCTAACAGTCTACTCTGAGAGTTAGTAGACCTGTAGTTGCAAATTAATGAGAATTAGTTGACATGTAGTTACAAAGTTACTTATAGTTATTAGAATGTCTAAAGTGGACTATCGAAATAAAGTGTAACCTTTATTTTTTATCTTACTTAAATGGTATTAAGCAGAAAACACTGTTTTCAGCACTGATGATAATAAAGTTTCTTGAGCAGCAAATCAGCATATTAGATTGGTTTCTGAAAACTTCTAATTCTGTTTCATGTGACACTGAAGACTGGAGTAATGATGCTGCAAATTCAGCTTTACATCACAGGAATAAATTACATTAAAACATATATTGAATAGCATATGAAAAGTTCCTGTAAATTGTAATAATATTGCACAATATTACTGTTTTACTGTAGTTTTGATCAAATAAATGCAGCCTTGGTGAGCATTAGAGACTTCTTTCAAAAACATTAAAAAAAAACTTAGTTAATCCAAATTTATAACTAATAAATATTTCATTAAAATAAATTAAATTATATAATTATTTTATATTTATTACATTTCTCAACACAGATTCTGCCTGGGGTAAAGGTTATAATTGCCAACACAGAGACCAAAGGCCCTCTTGGAGATTCTCATCTGGGAGAAGTGAGTTTCAAATATTAAAGCGAGTTCTATTAACCACAGAGAACCACATCTGAGGTCTAAAATAAGTAGTGTTACCTGCCTATGTGTAGTGAGCTGAGTCTGTTATGTTATATTATATCATGTGTAGTGAGCTGATGGGACTGTATTTAAAAACAGATCTGGGTGAGCGGCCCCCATAATGCCACAGGATACTATACGGTTTATGGTGAAGAGGCGTTGCATGCTGACCACTTCAGCACCAGACTGAGCTTCGGTGACACGCAGACGGTTTGGGCTCGCACTGGATATCTCGGCTTCCTGCGGCGCACAGAACTTACAGATGCCAGTGGAGGTACTGTGTGCATGAGATGAAAACCAAACACACAAACACACTAGTGTCTCATTTCAAGAGATTTCTGAGGTGACTTTTCAATTTAAAATCATGTTCAATAAAAGCTTTCAACAAGCTAATAAATGAATTTTCTTTATTTTGTTGTAGTGTTTGTACATTGTTTTTTTGGTGTGTACTCATATCAGATATGATAGGAAAAATCAGTTGTGCTGTTCAATAAATGATGTTTTTGCACATTATTCTAGAGCGGCATGATGCCTTGTACGTGGTTGGTTCTCTAGATGAGACTCTAGAGCTGCGGGGAATGCGTTACCATCCCATTGATATTGAAACATCTGTCATAAGGTCACACAAGAGCATTGCAGAGTGGTAAGCAATATTTTTTAAATGCTTTCCTTATACCTCACAGAAGTAGATTTTAATGGATAAACTTTTTATTTAAATCTTTACTCAACTGTAATATAATCTCTCCATTTTACTGTTTATAACAACTGAACATTTGATCATTTTCATTGTTCGGTGCATCCATGGCAATAGCTAAAAATTCACTATTCTTAATAATTATCTTTGAAAATGTCTAAACATTGTTTTACACAAGTTACTTTTCCTGAGAAGCAAAATTTACAAAGGTATTAAAGGAAGTTTTGAGTTAAATACAAGATAAGATCTGTGGCATGCTGTTGATTACCTTGTTACCTGAAACACAAGTTGTGGTATTTTTGTCATGTTAAAATTCCACGACTATATGATGACTATAATTATTGTTGGCCAGTCAAACACACTTACACTAATGGACATTGGTAATCTAACATTCTCTAACATTGTCATATCCAATATTGGTAACTATACAGTTTTGATACCATTCCTAAACATACTTTAAAAGAGCAGCCTATACTTAGTGCAAACTGAATTGCATGTTAATAGCAATTAAATGAAAATGTATTATAGTTTACATTTATAATAAATGCAGTTTGCTTTTTTTTTGGTCCATTTGAGTAAGACTGAAGTGCATCTTTATATGTAATTTCATCATTACTTCTATTGCCTTTGGAATATGGTTAAAGTGTACTGCTGAATATACTGACAAACATTTATGGTAAACTAAAATATACTTTAATGTCATGTCAACTTGTATGTCATGTATTTAAATATATTTATTACACATTTGTAATGAAGAAGTTCCAATTTAGTACATTTAAATGTATTAACTGTAAACAATACTGAATAACACACTGCTGTTAAAACTACAATCAAGTATGTTGCATGTGCTTTAGTATGTTAGTCAACACATCAATATAAAACTTCTAATTTGACATTATTAAAAAGTGCACTTTTTTAAAATGTGTACTTCAGTGTGAAACAGTCATGCAAGTGTGCTCTCTTTAAGTACACTCAAGTGACCTCTTATTTCATTTATATTATATTATCTGCATGTAGTTTTTTAAATAATCTTTCAAGATTTGAAGCACACTACAAGTGCACATTAAATACAATTAAGTCCACTTCTTTATCAAGGGATGCCTACTCGTTATCATGTAGTCAGCTAACATTAGAAAGACAAACAGGACTAGTCAACAAAATTTCTGCGATAATTAACTGTATGCCACGAATGCTGTTGACGAAGTCTGGAGACTGTTTTTTTTTCCGTATTAATATCTTGCTGTATGAGATGTTTCATTTTGTTACACTTTATATTTGATTTACAAATATAAAGCCATGTTGTATACCCATGTTGTACAAAACTAGCCATGTTTTACAGTGTAGATGCAGTATTCTGCTTTTCATACTTCAATACACCTTTCATCTCCTCACTTTCTCTCACTCTCTCCTCAGTGCTGTGTTCACATGGACGAATCTCTTGGTGGTGGTCGTGGAGCTTGAGGGGTCAGAACAGGAAGCCCTGGATCTTGTTGCTCTGGTGACCAACGTGGTTCTGGAAGAGCACTATCTCATAGTGGGGGTCGTTGTGGTGGTGGACCCTGGAGTCATTCCTATCAACTCCAGAGGGGAGAAGCAGCGCATGCACTTGCGGGACGGCTTCCTTGCTGACCAGCTGGACCCTATATATGTGGCCTACAACATGTGAGAATGTGTGACATGGAGGAGGAACCAGATGCCAGGAATATCTGCATATGCAAATGTACAAAGGAAGCGTTAGGGGAAAGTTTGGACAGGCTTGCCTCTTCCTCCACAAACATGAAAAGTCCTTGATGGAGCTATGCAGTTTATTTTTTATATCAAACTGTCAGAATGCCTTGCAAATAAAACTCTGATTCAGTGGTCAGGGCAAATGACTTGATTTCATCTCCTGTTTTCTTGTGTGACACCCTTATGAGTTCAGTTTTTATTCAAGCACACTTGTCCTGCACATACGACACATGTGTGCTGAATGTTCCCTGTGTGTGAGAAGGACTGGCCCAAAAGGGCAGAGGAGTGCCTGATGTCAAAACAGGATCCAGATTGCAGGACTATGTCTTTGTAATTTCAAGGGCATGTGAAAATATGTAATGCACTTCATTTCAATGCATTACTATCGCCAATGTTATAGCTGTAAAAAAAAAAAAGCTCAAACCAATTTTTTTTGGTTTGTTCTGTTTTTACACCAACACACAAATCTTTGATAAATGTTTTATCTGGAGACCAAATGGCAATAAGGATGGATATAAGATGGAGAAATGGATATCTAAGTCTTTGTTTGCAAGGAAGCAGTACTGAAGGTGTGCTGTGGATATGCTGCTCCATAAATTCACAAGCTTATGCATTCCCGGCTAGTGTTTCAACATGGGCCTTAAATATTTTCCATATGCCTGTGGACTGTTTGTTTATTTGTATTTACCCCAGGGTAATAACAGTGAATAGATGAAGAGTTTTATTCAGGTAACCAAGTCCCAATCTGAAAAATATTTCTGCTCAAATTTCCATTATTCACAGCATTTCAAGTTTGAACAATTTTTTACAGTATGACATCACCGTTCACAACGAGATTATCTTATATTCCTGCAGATGAATGTATGAAGGTGACGTTTTTAGTCTCCTACATATTACTGATTGAAAAGAAAGTAGCGTTTTCCATTAATTCATTAAAACATACCAAACAGATGAGATCGTTATTTCAGGAAAAAATGACCACTGCAGGTGAGGGCTTTTCATTACTGTGTTAAAGTGTGATATTTGTTTGTATTTTTCAGACGCACTGTACACCGCATTGGCCAGCACTGTAAAGACCACTTTAAACAATGCTTGCTTTCTTTTATTGTGTTCATTACGTAAAGGACAGGCAGTGCGCCTGCTGTAATTATGTACAGAATTTGTGTAATAAGTTATTACTGGGACACCAGAAAACTACAAATACTTTTGGCATGGTTTTGCAGTGGCATGGAGGAAACCAGATGCTGCTCAAATCGTAGCTTAATTTCACAAACAGTAAGGGGAACAATATGAGACACTATTTATGTAATATTTTATATTGCAATAGACTCAAGAAGTGGTTTTGCTGCAAGGATTGTAAAGCACATACAGCGTCTGTATTGCAGGATGGTTGTGTGACTGTTAGTGTTCAATTTTTTCAGTTTTGTCATTTAGTGAATATTTGGTTGAAACAGCTTTTGACTTCTGTTAATTTTTCTTAATAAAACCCATGCTTTTAAATGATGGACATTGACATTTTTAATTCTAATGTGATTTTTAATGCAACATTTTGCAGACAGTTTTATCGAAAGAAACTTACATTGCATTTAAGATAAACATTTTATTTAATTCAATCCTGGAAATTGAACCCATGACCTTGCCATTGCTAATGCCATGCTCTACTGTTAGCTACAAGAATATCCAGTATGGAATAATATAAATGTTGCATATAATAGTAAGCAAAAGGATAACCAGGTTCACAATTATCAAAACATGATTACAAAGGTTTAAGAATTTCCAGTATGCATGTTAGCCGTGCTAAACAGGTACCAAAAAGATCCTAGTCGCCTCTACGGAACAGTAGTTTCAAATATTTCAAGAGATGTATTCTTCTATTTTTTCTAAAAGCTTTGTTGCAATATCCAGTGCCCTTCTGGCATTATTAATGCTAAATTGCTTGTTTGGAATGTGAGGAAATTGGTGATAGTTTGGATATTGCGTTTTTTTGCCATCAACACCAAGTTCAGTCAGTTGCCTCACATAGTTCGGTAAAGAAGTCAACTGTGAGCTGAAATGGGACACCTGTTGAGCAAGGCTAGTTATTGGGCTGTTGCTGGGATGGTGTCCACTTCCCATGTACATCGCTGCTATCAGGGCTTTTTCCACAGCCTGATGCACTTTAAACAGACACCACTCTGAGCTTTCTCCTCCAGTGTCATTGTGAGCTGCTCTGATGTCACATTGAGCCTGTTCATACCAGCGTTTTGCCTCCCCTTTGTTTGGCCTTGGAGTTTCTCTGTGGTATGACCAAAAGTTATAGTGCCTTCTAGAAAAGTTTTGATAGAACCTCTCGCGTCCCCTCCTGTGACTTCGTGCCTCTGTGTTCCACATGTCATAGAAATCTCGAAAGTCTCTCCAGTTCGAGGATGTGCTATGTGCAGTTGTAGTTGTAGATGTAGTTGTAGTCCTTCGTTGTAGTTCCTCAATTCTCTTTTGCAGGTATCTGAACGCCTCTGCGGCAATGGCTTCGTTGCCTGGGTTCTTGTCTGGATGCCAGTGGAGGAAGAGTCGTTTTAGAGCTTTTTGTTTGTCCTCACTTGACATTTTCCAGATTTCATTTAAGCTTTGGTCAATTACTCTATTGATGTCTTCCAATGTCTCAGGAAAAACAGTTGTGCGTGGAGGCCCAGATGTCAAAAGACGTTCTATATCTGTGCAAGTGGACCCTTTTGACACATTTGCCTTCTTTTCTCTTTTAAATTGGTATAGGTCAAGAGAGCTTACTTCAATGAACTCATCGCTGCCAACTTGGATTTTATATTTGGCAGGAAATTGTGTTTTTTGTCCCAATGGATCATCCACTCGCTCAATAACAATGGCGTAGAAATATTCACCAGAATCGTCCTTGCTGAAGCCAACATACTCTCCACTTTCAAAGTTGTTGAGAAAATTCATATCAAGGCGGTCATGCCATTCTTCAGGTATACAACATCCAGGTTTTGGTAAGGAACCGTGTCCTTCCTCCTTGTGGCCACTGTTATGAATGCCGTATTTTGCCAATGCTTTCTCAACATCCTCCATGTTGTCACAATGCAGAAGTCGCCCTAGGACTAGAAGGCTTGAGGTGGTTAGACAGTTCTTCAGAAGAGCATTGATTTCTTTAGTAAGACACATGGTAATTTCGCTTACTACTTTGGGGGCCATGTCATCATTGTGTTTTAAGTATAAGCTGCATCCATCTTGCTGTTTTTTCACATAAACATCTGTTTCAGCCTTACTACCCTCAAGTGGCTCATGGTTTAACAGAAGCTCAGTTTGAAGAGTTTTACAACAGATAATTTGAATCTTAGAAAAGATTTCTTCACACTTTTCTGCAGCTTCAGAATGTGACACCCTGCCTTTGCTCTCTTCTCTGATGAGACAGACTAGTCCATGAAAAAATGCAGCAGAAGACAAGTGCTTGTCAAACCAGACACTAAATTCACAGTCCCCTTCATAATCACAATATTGTACACTTGTTCCCTCCAGGTTTTCAGAAATGACATCCAAAAGAAATTTTGGGCTAACTTGCTCAGGAAGGAACTGCAATAATATCTGATGTTCATAGTGATCATTTCCAAGATGACAGCAGTTTAATTTTTCCAGCAATTTCAGCTTGGTTTCCAAAGGACCCTCGAGTCTTGTGGCCTGAAAGACGGTATCATTGAAAAACAAAGTGCTGGATTCATATAGTCTTCCATCTGTTGATGGAAGATAAAGTTGGTTGTTTTGGAAAAAAGGGGTTTTGTTCTGTTCCTCTTTCAACAGGCAAAATAGCTGTTGTACAACACGTTTCACAGTTTTCTGCTGATTTGCTTGAAGACTGTCTTTTTTAGAACTATCAGAATATATTTCTTGAAGAACAGTGCTATATTGATGGATGGTTGGTCTCTCCTTGACACCAATCATCTGGAAGAAGTCTTCAAATTTCACATAGTTTGAAGGAATGTTGTACAAGTAAGGCCTAAACTCAAGAGCATCAGACAGTGCAAGTACTGTCTGGCGAGCATTCACAAGTGTTGTGCCATTTTCCACAAGGATAACAGGGAGGTCTGAGAAAAGAGAGGCATCAAAATGTATTGACTGTAGGTAGGCGTATGATTTGCTAAATATTTTTTTTCTTGTCTCCAACAATCTGTCTGAGTGGCACTGAGACATACAGATATTTTTCAGATTAGCAGCTATTTTTCCAGGGGATGGAATTTCCAAGGCCCCAGCATCCTTCATTTTCTTTATGACATGTGGTGTGCAGAGTTCTGAGGGTAGGATTGGCATAGATGTCCATATCAGAAAATGGTGATTGTTGTCTCTGTCAATCAATGATCCACTGATTGCAACAACCTCCCTCTCTTGAGCAAAGGCTTTGTGATAATCACAAAGTGTTTGATGAATTTTCACTGGGAAGATGAATTTAATGTTAGCAACTCTGTTCAGCAATTTAGAGTTTTTGTCATTATTCTTTGATAAAACAGTCTTAAACAGGAGATGTGATCTTTTTTTAAAAACGTCTAATGGAGTGTTGCCTCTAGTTTCAGATTCAATTTGTATTGCAAACTGAATGATTTCCTCATCAGACACTCTATGTTTCAATCCAAGGTCCTTTAAGAGCAAATAGGCTTTAGTACGCTTATCTCGGAAAATCTCCCAAAACGTTTCTGGCACAAATCTCTCTTTTGGAAGCATTATCCTGTACAGGTGTTCATTGTCATCATAGAAGTATGAAGCCACCTGAAGAGAGCCATGGATGTCTTGAATAAATCTGACCTCGCTCAATGCAGAGACAATCCTGTGATCCACTGGTCCAAGTTCCACTAACAACCGCATGAAATCAAGAAGCTTGGCCTCTTTCATCATGTGCACAGAAGGAAGAATGAACTTTACACAGAACTCCAAATCATCTAGAACCTGAATGTTCAGAATTTCTGACAATTCTAAGTTCACCCAGCTGTGTTTGAGGAAAATACTGTCACATCCATCGACACAGTACAAATTTGGAAAGTCATTGTGATGCTTAGAATTCAGAATAAACACCCTTCTGTGTAAATCAATCCTTTCCCGTTTTCCACATATTGACTCAAACAGAGGCAAAGAATTGAGCATCCTCACACGTTCAACCTTCTTTTTGGAATCTCTGATCTCATTCTGTAAGAAACGTTGAAGATCTACACATTCATCTTTTGATAGCCCCTGAAACTGGGAATGAGGTACATGATAAACCTCTCCCAAAACAGCACAGCTGTCTCCTGTTTGCAGGAGCTCTGGATGTATATACTTGAAACAGAAGTCTATGAGATCGGTGAAAAAGCTGATGTCTAAGTTCATGAACCCCAGTTTTATGAGAATGGAAGCTATTTTTTCATCTGGATTCCAAATCACTTTTGATACATTCCTCATTGTTTGTAAAAATTGGATGTTATTTTGACGGGGGCAGATGACTGGTAAAATAGGACTATCTTCAAAGTGCTTTTTTATCTCACTAAAGACATTCAGCTTTCCATTTTTGTAGACTTCCACTTGATCCTCAAAGAAGCTCCATAAAGTTTTCAGCCATTTGATTGTCTCTTTCTCTGCTTTGTAGAGCTGCCACCTTTGATCAGGTAATGATTGCCTAAGCAGTTGCTCAAGTTCTGTTTTCAAATATGTTGCTGCCATAGCAATTGTTAAGCTCTTAATAAACATTCCCTTGTGTAGAATTTGCATATGCTTTCCATTGACAGCAATATCTGCAAACATCTCCTGATGTCCTTGGAAAAGACTGCTAAATCTTGAGAACAACTTTGGGCATCTAGAGTCAAAGACTCTTAACATCTGATCTTCCGTGAGGAGAAGAGGCAACCCATTGAGGACATGGACATTTTCCTCATTGACATTTGTCAAGCAGAAGTTCAAAAGTTTTGAGCATCTTGTTTTGTTTTTTATCAAAGTCTGGTCGATGTGCAAAGGCAAACTACCAGTTGTCTGGGAAGGATCATTCAGTGATCTTTGCTTCAAGAAGTTCATCACTGTTGAAGCACTGATTTCTGTCACATTCACACCAGCTGCTTTAAAATGTGCTTTTATTTCATGCATTTTCAAAGAGTATGGCACTAATTTCATCCCAGTGTCATGTAAAATTTCGAAAATTCCTTCATGGTCCCCAGTTGTAAAATATGGACAATTTTCTGAATGTGGTGCAGACACACGGCACCAGGTAACTGTGTATTTTTGTTGTGAAAGATGTGATGACTCAGGAATAGCGTGTACTGTGGGTATGACAGGAAGGTCAAACTGGTTAACTGATCTATAGACCTCAAGAATCATCTCATGCCAGACTTTGTCTACTTTCTGTGAAATGCATGGAAAGTAATTTAGCCAAGAATCTAACTGTGGCTTGAGGAATACAAGAGCTGTAGGTGTATCTTTCTTTATGACTGAACAGAGACTTAACAGGAGGTCAGCATAGAGTGGTGAAATTATGTTTACTTTCAATGACTGGTTCCATTCAGTCTTCAGACTATCACCATCTTGTTTCCACAAGTCCCTTCTAGAAGAATCTACTTCAAAATTTGCATTCACGTGAACTGGTAAACCAGTTTGTCCAGGTAAGGGCAAAGAACAAAATGCCCTACCAGTAAATGTGTGGTTAAATGAGCTGCTCCAACATGCAGCCAGAGCAGCTTGAGGAACTTTGAAATAATTTTGTTTGTATTTTCTCTCCTGGATTTGATTTGAGAAGCCAAAGCACTCTGCAATGACCCACTTGCTTTGTTTATTTCCAGATGAGATTTGCATGTCATAGATGGTTTTGCAGGGTTCTGCTGTACCTGACATGAGGGATTCTTTAACGTGTCTATGAAAGTTTTCTTTGTTTACCATGCTCTCCTCTGTGTATATCTTTTCGATAAGGAAAGAGCATTTTGTATGTTTTCCATCTTCACTGATCTCCAAAAACTGTATTTTTGTGATGTGTTTCAAGAAGAGAATTAGTCCTTCAGGATCTTCTGTCAAGGCATAGTAAAGTTCCTTCATGTCACGGTCTGTGACTGTATGTCTAGATATTTCAGATTTTTCTGCCATTTTCTCTGTCCTGAGAGGGAGCCTGAACATGGTTCCAGAATTGAGATCAAACATTTCTGGAAGAAAGGTATGATAAACGTCCTCAAAAGACTTTTTAAAATTGTCTTCCATTAAAAACATGCGACCTGGGGACTGTTTTGTTACACCTTCCATGTATTTTAGATTTGGATCAGAAATGCAGAGCCATTTGTTACCAGTCAGGATAGATGGACAATCTGTCAGATGATACACTGAATTGAAGCCAAGTCCATATTTCCCAGTTCTCCCTAAAGTGCCATGTTTTCCTCCTTCCCCCAGCTGCTGAATACCTTTCACGTCAGCATCAGAGAATGTTCTGTTGTTGTACACACAAAGTGCTGGGCCTTGAACCAGTTCCCATTTCTCTCCAAATATCTTTTCTGTCCTATGTTTTCTTTTGTCCCACACAAAGTGAATTTCTGTTGCCTCTGCATCATCAGCATTTTGAATGAGCTCTTTCACAATATCCTTTTTAGATGGATATGCCTCAATTATATTTTGTATTCTGACAGTTAGTTTCTCGGTTTGTCCAAACTCTTTGGCATTAAGGGAAATCCCACTGACAAAATGTTTTTTCAGAGTATGGTGTCTTGTTGTCGTTACACCAAAATGACAGGCCACAGGCCGAGGTATCAGCTCATGGGAGAGCTTGACACCAGCTGAGACAGGCATCCATGGGCTGTCATTAAATCTCAGCTCTTGAGAAGATGTCAACACACCGCTCTCATCAGGTATGAGACAGTTTATAATCATTTCTTCTTTGATTTTATACAGTCCATTGACGAGTATTGCAGCACACTTATGGAGGTCTAATGTGGAAAGAGGGTGAGATCCATACAAAGCATTAATTTCCTCAATCGCAGCAACAAATTGCTCCTTTGTGAATTGTTTTTTGACACCAAGGTAGTCCCACAGCCTCTCAAATTTGGAGAAAATTACTGGAAGCACATAGAGATATGGTTTCTCCTCAAATTCTTCACTTCTGGCCACTGACCTCACATTTACAAAGTGGTCCTCGATGAAAATGAGTGGGTATGATTTTGCATGCCCAATAATTGGATTGGGATCTTTCTGTTCCAACAAGTAATAGTTGAGATATTCATAGCAAGTCTGAGCAATGTCAAGGAGAGCAGACTTTTCAAATGCATGGCAGTGTTTGTGTGCATTTAACAGCTGCTGAAGCACTGTCTCAACTGGTGGATTTGTCCATACTCTCAGTTTTTGGAAAACCGGATCATAACTGTGTATTTGAAGGTTTGAATGATCAACTGTGAATTCTGTCATGCTTACTAAATTGCGACAATGGGCACTGTAAACTTCAGAGGGTTTTTTAAGAATGGTGGTGTTCATGTTTTGCTGAACTAAAGGAGCTAAGACGGGAAGGAATGGTATTTGAGACAATGTGAGCCAGTGCAGAGAATTCACATCTTCTGAGGAGTCTTTCATTGACTCCATGAGACACTGAAGGCATTTATGAAATTTAGATTTATCCTGTTTCCAAACACTAGATATCTTCCCCGCTCTTTCTGTGATGTCTTCTAAAGGGAGGCGGTCACTCAGCATTCCCAAATCTGAAAGTCTTTGAATCCTTTTTGGTGAGAGGAAGTCATTTGCAGTTCCTTCAAGAATGCGTCCTTCCTCAAGTGTATACAAACAAGCCACTTTGCCAGACGGATTCACAAGTCGCTTGATAAATTGAAGCTTCTGACATTTCTGTGTTGGAATGCAAGCGTAACTTTTCAGCAAGTCATCAACAGCAGGATCATTCAAGTCAATGGCATTAAGAACAAGAGAATTTATGTTGCATTTGTCCACAGCACTCAAGTTCTTAAACACAATGTTGTAAAACTCAGGCCAATTGATTGTCTTCTGTTTGATCATTTCTTTGAAGCCACAATAATTAAAACTGTCTCTTACCCATGTTGGGAGAGAAACAACACAGGAGTACGAAGCTCCCAAGCTCAAGAACACTTTCATAGCAATGTCTCCAACTGCTTGGTTCTTCTCAATTTTTGGATTCAGAAATCTTGCCTTGTCCATAGAACACCAATTATGTCCATTGCTAAAAAGATCCAGAGATTTACCATTGCCAATCTGTGCAAATGCTGAGTAGAAAGACTCAACCAAGGGTAAAAATGCTTTGCTTACTCTCTCTGTGTTAGGCCAGAATGCATAGAAGGAATAGTTCTGGATATGTCCATTTCGAGCCATTTTCTTCAGCTCAAGCAGTGTAGTGATGTAAGCAGAAGTTACAGCATCTTTAAGTAAAGCTTTGTTCCACTCAGACTTCACTCCTTTTTCCCATAGGCCTTTCCTATTTGATGTGACTGCAAAAGTCCCATTTATATGGACTGGAAGACCTGTCTTAATCGAGAGAGGAAGAAAAGCAAAAGCATGACCACTGAGGCTTTCATCAGGGTACCATGCTTTAATTTTTGCTTCTTTATGCAAAGGTACAGCTATACCTCCAATTGGAAATGAAAACACATGTTCTTGATCATTTCTTTTTTGGAACATATGCATTGAATCATGCATCCCAAAACATGAGTACAAAAGCCAGTACTGGGTAAGGTATCTCTCTGAGTGCTCATTAACTATTTTAACAATGTGTGCACTGTTGACATCAATCATGTTTTCACATGTGATATCAGTATTTTCGAAAGTGCTCTTGATCTCTTGGAGAGGTGTGTCATTCGAGACAGCAAATGAAGTCATGACTTCTCTGGATATTTTTAGGGGAGTGTGAATCTGATCAACCTGTGGAGGAGTTGATGCATTTTCAGGGACAATTTGAAGGGACAAAGATTTAATTCTCTTCAGAAATAGTAGGTGAGTTTCTGAGTTGTCAGTCAAATTATTTTTAAAACTCCAAATACGTTCTTCGTCATATACCTTTGAACTGATCTCTGACTTGTTTGCCTCCTCCAGAGTGCAAAATGGTAATTTTATCAAGGTGCCATTGTAAGCTTTCTTGCTGTTTTGGGCTGACAGATCACAATCAAAAATGCCTTCATGAGATTTAAACTGTCCAGGAAACCTTTTGTACAGCCGTTCCTGGAATGGGTTGAGTTTAATTCCTGGGTTTCCTTTGCTGAGTATGTGCTTTTCCAAATGGGTGACATTTGGATCAAGTATGAGAAGGGTGTTCCCACTCAAAATTGAAGGAATATCACTCACATGGTAAACAGAATTAAATCCAAGCCCAAACTTTCCAATCATCTCAACTTTGTTTTCCTTTGATGCTGATCCCACTTTGACAATGTTTTCCCAGTCTTCTTGTGAAAAGACCTCATTGTTGAAGATCCAAAGGCATGGTCCATTGCACAGGGCCATTCCATCATCAATGAGGGTTTCAGGGGGGTCTCTGTGTTTTCGGAAGTCAATAAGGAATTTACACGTGGTTGCCCCAGCATCCTCAGCATTTTGTAGGAGTTCTTTGAAAATGTCACTTTCTTCATCATACTCTTTAAGAATGTTCTTAATTCTTTGAGTAATCGGTTCAGATTGCCCACATTGTTCTATACCAAAGAACTCTTGCTCTGCTTGTATGAACTGTGGTTTTAAGATGCGAGTACTTAAGAATGGGACTTTCAACCATCTTGCAGTGAGGGGTAGAACTTCTTCATGAATGACATAGAATTCCTCATTGTCCTGTTTCAGGTCTTCTAGTCCTTCAGCACTTATGTCACAGAAGACTGTTTTGGATAAAGACTGCAGAGAAAAGTTTTGGTTTTGTCGCATGACAGGCACAGGTGTACTGTCCTTTAAATGCAACTCATTTTTTCGCATCCAGTCAAGAATGGCAATTGTCACTTTCAGTTCTGTTGAGTCTCCATGAGGAGGACACCTGCGGTCAATTATTTGTTTTATGTCATGGAGTATGTCTTCAATTTCCTCATCAGACAGTGTTTTCTTCACACCAAATTGCATTAGCAGGTTTTCATATTGCAAAATCTCTTCAGGCACTTTCTTGATGTAAGGACTTAGATCCAATTCAGGTGGATAAGCTAAAATTATATCTCCTGGACAAACCCACTCACTTTTATTCCAGATCCAGGGAATGCATTTTGTGTCCATTAAATCGCTGAAATTTCTCAAGTTGTCCTGCATGTATTTATAGATACTGTGTAGCTCGGTTTTAAATTGAAAGTCTGAATTTGGGTTGAACATTGATCTCAGTGCAGAGAGGTTCTCTAAGACTTTTTCAGCAGGAGGGGTGTCATTAAGTCCAAGATGGTTGCAGACATGTCCTGTTAGCTCAGAGGTAAGGGGCATTACATATCCAACAATTGAAGAATACTTTGAATCCCTAACTTCAGCTGGCTTGTAGAAACCTGTAGAAATCTCTCTTCCATTCAAGAACTTTGGATTTTCACAGGGCACCCACTGCCTTTGCATCATCTCTTCTATCTGCGTCTTGGTGAATTCTGAAAGGAAATCATTCTCATTCAGTACTTGAACAATAGCATTTGCTTTTTTGAATGCTTTATCTGGTGAGTGAACACAAAGCATTTCAATATGATTTATGACTTGGAGTATGTTTGTTGTTGATATTTCTTTTTGGTCCACCTTTAAGCCAAGGCGTTGCAAACTCTGAAGCATTTCCTGGGTCTTTGTGTAAATAGGTGGGGGAAAGAAATCTGTTTCGAAAAGGTCTTGGAATGTCCTGTTTCTTGGATCAAAAACATCTGAGGCTTGTTTGCGTTCTCCCTGAGTGGTCTCAATAAAATTGAGACTTTTTGTTTTTGTAAACAGCTGCTCACTTTGTGAGAGTAGAATGCTACCATTATTCAGTATCCAGGACATTATTGTCTGCTCCTCAACATTTTGGAAAAAGCCTGTCTTAATGCAGTCAACCAAATGAACAGCCACTTTAGCTGCATCCAAGAGTTCAATTTTCAGAAGAGTCAAAAGTCTGCGATCAGCTTCATTTGCACACTGTACAATGGTGTCAGGCATTGGCAGATAATTTGGAATGGCTGGACTGGTGGTTGAAACAACTGCTTGCTTTGATTTAACTGCAAAATATTTCCCAGACATTATTCTGAAGATAGGCAACATGGAAAGTAGGTCCTGTTCAGCAATTGAGAGAGAATCCAAAGAAGAGATGTACACTTTCAACTCCTCTCTTTCATGTGAGGAAGCAGAGGCAATGGCTTTGATGACCTGGTCTCTGTTTGAGTTTACAAAGACTTGTAGAACATTTCTTGGTGAAGCTGGAAGAACATAACTCTCAATGTCATAATGTCTAAGGCATTCATCTCTTTTTATGACTGTACATCCCACCATTTTTAACACTTTCTCAACATTATCTGACAAGTTGGACCCTGTGCTACTCTGAAAGATCAAAGTTGTGTTACTTTGCAATCTTGCTAACAATACAGAATTGCCTGAACTCCACAGTGGCTCCAGTGGTATTAAAGGCATGTCAATAAAGCTTCTTAAATCATTCCATTCACTGCTAAGAAACTTCCAGAATTCAGCTAGCCAGCTCTTTGGAGGATGATGATCTTCTGCTGTTTTCCATGTCACATGACCTTCGGTCACTTTCCAGTCCATGGGTAAGTGCTTCTTCATGAGTGCACAAACATGTTGTGCATCCAAATTGATTATGTTGTATATGCCTGAAACACACCCACACATATTAATTTCATATTATTACTCACATTCCGGTTAAAATATATGAAACATTTTTTCTTACCCTTTGTAGCTAGTTTCCTTAGTTGCATAGTGCAAAAATGGCTCAGATCGTTTGGTAAAAAACTTTGTTTACAAAATGGCAGCAATGTTCTAAATAAAGAAAAACAAAATAGAATATTATTACTTTGACAGCACTATATAAACACACTAAATAACTCAAACAGGAAAGAAACTGTGTCAAACCTTACCTTGGAAACTTCTCATTGTCAATCAAAACAGTGTTCTGGACTCCATTGCCAAATGAAGTAAAGGTTCCATCACTGAGAGGCAGAAGCTTCAGTCCTTGTAGCTCTGTGTACTTTTCATCACTGAGAGCAAATTCAAGAAGAGAGTATTTGTCATCTTTACTGAGATTTTCAGCCACACTCCTGTGTAGGACATATCTAACATAAGATGGAGTCACCCATGTCAAGGTGTCACTTTCAGGGAAGATTTCTTGAACATCTTTCAAAACATGTTCTGGGACTGTGACCAGGTTCTCTCCTTCAGCAATCAATAATATTGACACAGCAGACATTGTGTCACTACATATATTGTTTGCTGGAAACACTGCGTCTGAGGCAGACACCCAGATTTGCTCATCATCAGCAAGGTGAAAGATCTTGTATTCAAATAGACCTTTCAGAGTATCTGTTGCAACTTCATGCCATCTCTCTTTATGTACAGTCTTCGATAGGTCAGGCCAAAGGTTGTACACAGTGGGAGAAGGCAGGGCTGAGTTTTCTGATAACTGAATAGCATCTAGGATCATCATGAGATATACATGAGGAAGAATCTCTTTTGTGAGCAGCTCATTCCACATCGCAGACTCATCATTCTTCTGATCCTCCTCTTGCCACTTGATGAACCTCCGATTGTCTGTCAGGCCAAAGCAAGCATTGATGTGAATGGGAAGTCCAGTTTTGTTTGGTTCATTATTTGGAAGTGGCAGAAAGCAACTTAGTCGCCCATTGCAAAGTGATCTGTCTTCATCTAATCGAAATGCTGTGTCAGCTTGAGGGTAGAAGCTCAGCTTACTAGCTAGAGAGTCAATCTCTGGTATATATCCCTGTTTCAGAAGGCAAGTTGTCACAAGCCACTGGGATTTTGTTTCTTCCATTTGCTGGGAAATCTGTGATACTGTTTGAAAACATGTTTTTCTGTCAAATGATTCCTGCTTGATATGAGAAAGGTCAGTAATAAAGTAATTTGACACTGAAACTTTTAGCCTATTGTTACAGAGGCCATTGGTGTCAATATGCAGTACAGTAATGGATGTCACATTTCTCAGGAAAAGAAGACTGATGTCTGCATCAGCAATGAAACTGTCAAATAGCTGGGTAACTTTTGTGGAATCATATAAGTTATCTGAGATCTCAGAAGCCTCATTATGCAGAGGAAAGCGGAAGAGCGTTCCTTTGAAGTATTACTCCTCGCTGATGACCTTCTCCCAGGTACATCTTTTGACTTGACTGACAATATTTTGAAAGGGCTGAAACTGATCTCTCAAGTTCAAAAGGCTCTCTCTGTCCTCTTCGTCATTCAAAGACCATCGGTAGCCTTCTTCATCATCTCCAAACATCATCTTTTGTGGGTCGAAAATGGCTAGGTGTTCAGAACTGAAGACACATGGCAAGTCTGTAAAAACAATAATATTTTTTAATACTGTCAGCCTCGCTAGTGTTGTGCTAAATCCCCTGTCAGAATATGACACCCCAAGTACCCTGAGAGGTAGTGCCCTGATGTTGCAGCCAATTAGGTTATTGCAATCACTGAGTTTTGATATAACACTATTAGGGGTGACCCCGAATAGTCGAAGATTCGATGCTTAGATAGGAGGAGCCTGATTCGACTACCAATCTCACAGTCGAATATTCGCTGAGGTGTTACGATCATGCCATTTTGGCTATATGGGGTGCTCAATGTCTGATTTCACATATAACTACCAGTTTTATCCCAATAAGTTAATATACAGCCTATTATGATAATGCTGTAAATAAGATTCTGAAAAGAAAGAAGCTTTAAAGAAATATTTTAACGTGCATGAATAAATCCAACCACCCCTATAGATTTAAGTTTCACTTTCCATGATCCATGACCGACAGAGGAGCATCTTGGCGGCAGGGATTTAAAACTTTAACAAGACTCAAACTGACACAGGCAGAGTGAAAGACTGAATTTGTTTGATCAGGTAGGGTACAAGTGATTTCAAAACATTTCAGCCGGGTATATATTATTTCTGTCAGGACCATTATCATCAAAGAAGATTGACAATTAGCATACAGTTTGGATTGGCGGTATGGTTCTGTTCTGGGCAAGAACTCCCTGCTTATCCATGCAGCCTAGCATGGATGAGAGCAGGGAGAGCAGCGATAACCCCCAAAAACAAAACCATATGCTGATATCCCCCAACACAAACTGATAACAAAATCTCAAAGCTTTAAGCAACAAGCATGTTGCCCTTAACCAAATTACCAAAACAAGTATGTTGCCAAAATCTGCATAATCTATAGCAACAATCATGTTGCCTTTAACGGATGACCTAATGAGTATGTTGTCAATACCTTAAAAGCTTAAGCAACATTTTCTCAATAACACCAGATAGACTTAAGAAAAACATGTTTCCGATTCAACTAAAGCTTTTAAGAACAAGCATGTTACGAATAACGACCAGATTGCTCTGGAACAAGCATGTTCCCAACTATACAGTTATAATTTAAGAACAAGCATTTTCCCAATAATGACCAGGTAGCATAAGAACAAGCATATACCCAATACAACTACAGCTTAAGAACAAGCATGTTCCCAATACGACTACAGCTTTTAGAACAAGCATGTTCCCGACAATACAACTATAACTTAAGAACAAGCATATTCCCAATACAACCGAGAGCTTAAGAACAAGCATGTTTCCAATAAGACTAGAAAGAACAAGCATGTCTGGTACTGGAGCAGAATCAACGCTGAACTGACGGCTGCATCCAAAACTAGAAAATGCTGCCTTTGGAGGAGACATTTCAAGGTAGGAAGGCATCAAGACACGTCAAATCCAATGTTAGCTTCACTTCCTGCCTCCTGAGATACCTTCATCTGGTTGATATTTAAAGGCAGAATAGAAGCATCCTTCGCTGCCTTGATACCCACAATCCTGTGTCCTATCCCGTGATGGTTGAGCAAAATAAAGATGACGTCTGAAGTTATTTCTAGCGAGAAATCAGTATTCCAGTGTCAGAATGTACCTTGTTATAAAACATTTGTCACCGAAGTGACGGGAACAACAAACACGCTCATGAAATCAGCTCTGCCGATGACTTCAGTAAGTTAACCATGAATGAAACGCGTAGAGCGCGGCTCGCTGAGTGCGCGCGCGCGCATAAGAATCCAACTCTTAACAGTGTAAACAACTCAGAATGCATGAAATATATCGCATATAGGATGCATTTGATTGAGTTGCGCTTCATTGTAGTACTACGGTGATTATCTCTTCAGCGTGCAGCGCGAGCGAGCAGGACAAACAACAATGCAGAATATTAATAACTATGACTGGGACTGTCATATACATAACATTATAATGAGAACACTATTATAATAAAACACTGTGAATTTTTAGAGTTTAGTTGCTGTGTTTCTGCACGTTGTTGAGTGAAGGACGCGTCCACAAAAGGTGTTCATTCAGAGCCGCGCAGACACGTTCATGCATTTGGGGCATTTTGTGCAGACAAGTCCTAATATTAACGTTATGTTGTATAAATAACGAAGCATATTTCTATGAGATAAATAATGAGTTAAATTCCATTGATTAAAAACCTGCTATCAAATGCTTCCCTCTACTGGTCATCTTCAGCGAGCGTAGCTCAAAAAAGAAAGGCAGAACAATAAGTACTGCCATATACATAACGTTATAATGAGAACACTATATTGTAAAAAAATTGTGAATTCTTAGGGTTTCGCTGACGTTTAATGTTAACTATCTTTTAATCAAAACATAAAACATTATTTTTGTATCTGCGAGGCGTCCATTACACATTTTCCCTGTGTGTTAATGTCAGTAATTATGACTGTCGAACATCTGACTACTTGACTCTTGTAATGTATTTTGCATTACAATTGTATTTTGCATTGTAATGTATTTTGCCCCGCCCCCAAACATATGATTCGACTATCAGTCGACTATCGGCAAGATTCGAAAATTCCGATTCAACTTTGTAAATCCTTAGTCGGGGACACCCCTGAACACTACAATTAGGGGTGCACCAATTTTAAAATTCTAGCCAATGCAGTAAGTCGATTTTACATTATTCTTTATTGTATAAACAAATGTTTAATTTATAAACAAATGTTTAATTAATTATTAGCTTAGGTTACATAATGTGAAATATAATTTAAAACTGACATTGACATATTGCGATGTTGAAACTACATAAATCAATATTGTAGGATTTCTAATCAACAGGCACTAGAATACCCAAAACGTTGTATATGCCCATCTGGTAATGTAGTATATATTACCTGTAATATGATAAACAGAGTTGAAACCGATCCCAAATCTCCCAACTTTCGTTGGGTCATCCTGCTTGATGCTTCTGCCAACTCTCTGAATACCCTCCCAGTCTTCCTCTGTAAAGGCTGCATCATTGAAAGCATAGAGAGCAGGTCCTGCCAGATCAAAGTTATAAATGGCTGATCATACAAAAATGATTGAACAAAAAAACTGTAAAATTGAGTCTTTTGCATAGAATAGTAAAGAATGTCAGTATTAGTCCTAGCAGATAAAAAATAATCATGTCTCTCATATTTTACTGTGTGCACATTTCCAGCCTGTTTAATTTTAGGATCAAACTGTGATTTTGACCTGTTTTTTGGATATCTTAGATATAAAAGTTTGAGAACAGTGGTGACTAGTGTTTTGTCAAAAGAGAAGCACAGATTTCAGTTATTACTGAGAATGTGTGTCTAAAAGTTTGATTTAGTATAAAAGGTAACACTTTAGAACAGGGAACACTATTCACTATTAACTAGTTGCTTATTAGCATGCATATTACTAGAATTTTGTTTATTAGTATTTACAAAGCACATATTAATGCATTATTCTGCACAACCATATTCTAGAGCCCTTCACCCGACCCCATGCCTAAACTTATTTACTACAACAACTACCTTACTTACCATCAGTAAGCAGCAAATTAGGAGTTTATTGAGAGAAAGCTCTTAATGAATACGTGTTCCCTAATCTAACGTTACAGTATAAAAAATAATTTCGGAACTCAAAATTCCTTCCCATTTATAAAACAGAAGATAGGCTGCAAAACACCTGAAATCCTCATGGTTGTGACCTATTAATGAGAAAAGTGTTTACGACAAAATACCTTGATATTTTCCAAGCTCTTCAGTCCACAGGCTGTGAGTCTCATAATGTCTCTCATCATGAATAAACACCACAGTTGAAGCTCCTGCATCATCTGCATTCTGTATCAGCTCCTGGTATTTTATAGAATAATTAGTATCGTTTGATACAGTGATATATAAGATGCATACCATTTTGACAATTAATATGTATATGCAATATGTAAATTTAAAAAAAAAAAATTTTTTTTTTACCTACCTTTAATATTTGTCCCCCATCTGGGTACCTTCTCAAAATTTCCTTCAAGTAATCAATGAATGGTGGAGATGTAGCACCAAATTTATTTCTACATTGAACAAAGTAAAGTTTATCACAAACTGTACAAAACATACAAATCAAATTTAAGATTCACTGTGTAATAGATAAAGTACAAAATTAGCTTAATTAATGCTAGAGTTAAGTGTTAGTATGCTTGGGATTATCTGTAAAATATCCCAGATAACACACATATGTCTACACAATGTCTGTTAAAGAACTCTTCATCTGGAAAGCATCTGCTGTGTACAAACATCTGACAAACATCTTTAAGTTGTCAGTTTTACATACATTCTAAATCATAAACATCTTAAAGACATTTTCCAAATGTCTATTTGACGTCCAACAGGAAAAGTCCTACAGACGTATTGCCAATGAGCAAACACTCTAAAATATATGTCTTCCAGATGTAAACACGATTTTAGATTCATAGTTATCGCTATGACATACATTGCAGTTTCGAGAATGAATCTGTGAGTGAATGTATTCAAATTATAGCCTAGAAAGCATTTCCCTTATAGACCTTATGTAGCCCCACCCCAGTCCTCGCATCTCCCCGCTCTGCATATTTTGCATGTCTCTCTTAGTTAACACACCTGATTCAGATAACCAGCTCTTTAGAAGAGAGCTACGTGCATGAACTGTGTTCCGATTGATATGATCCCTACACAGTGTTCATTGCTCCCTACTCCCTGAGCATGTGAAATCCGTTGAAGTTTTCTTCACTTCGGAACATTCATTCATGGATATGCACTGCGCAGCATCTTCACACACAGACGAAACTTACTAGAGAAGTGTGAGTGTGACATAATATACCTCTGTAAATAAATACAATTTAAATTCACGACTCGCACACTTTAATGCCCTTTGAATCGAACATATACGCTCGCTTCGAACTGGAATCATGGCGGAATATCCGGTGATGTCTACTTTGCAGGGCACTTACGGTCGAATAGAACAAATGTCTGAAGTGATAAGAGATACACACAAAATGTGCAGAGCGGGGAGGCGTGAGGACTGGAAATGAAAACCGCTGGTCTATAGTCACAGAAGTGCTGTCACTTGTCTTAGTTCACCACGATCTCACGTTCTATTATAATCAGTGAAGCTCTCTACTGCACAATTAATCTCTTATTTACATCATGTCGACACCCTGCAAACATGTCCTTGTGGGGCCCATGCTGGCTTTTTGCAGTCACAGTGGGCTAGGGCCAGCCTGGACTACTAGTCTGGACTATTTTTGATTGTTCCTGGTTTGGAAGAGTCTGGTGTTTGAGAGCTGTGGCGTGTATTCATTACAAGAGGTTGGATTATTCATTTGCTATCAGCCAACTTCATCTATGGACAGTGTATTGACATTGATGTACTACAGATAAGACGTTCGCACACATCAGCTTTCACATGACAAAATCCTACAACCTAAATTTCCTTTTTTTTAATTTATTTTTTTACTTTTGCTATATGTAGCTGTATTAACATGAATTGAATGTTTTCTATTTTGTATTTAATAAATCTATTGATTTGAAATCCCTTTGACTACTGTACATTTTTGACAATAGAGACATTAGTTATGTGGGGACTGCATCCATTTCAGATGTATAATAACTGTTTTTCCCAAATACTTAAGTTATAGTAGCTGAAAAGTATTTGAAGTGAAACAGATGTATTGTTGTAGATCAGGGGTGCACAACCCTGTTCCCCTTCAGGAACTCGAGCTGCGTCGCAAAATGCTTTGGGAACACCCCTGTGTTCCCACGCTCTGAAACAGGTGTGTAATCCTTCCGAGGGAATCCCGGGTGACGTCACCGGCGGGGATGACATAGGGACCAGGAAGTATAAAAGCACATGTGGTGGAGACAGTGGCAGCTTCTGTTGTTCAGTAAGCGCTCTATGTGTGTTGCGTCTTATTTATTGTTGTACGTCAAAAACATATCACTATGGTGGTGTTGCAGGCATACCAGGCTGACCTGGTGAAAGAGATGGATGAGGGAGAATATATAAAAAAATGATGATATCGCTGAACTGCGTAGAGCCACAGATTTGTCACTCCGAGTCACCAAGGAGACCGCCAGAGCTATTGGGTGGTCTATGGCAGCCCTGGTGGCCACAGAAAGACATTTGTGGCTGACCCTGTCTCAGATCAATGATAAAGACAGGGTCTTTCTCCTGAACGCCCCGTTATCGCCTTCTGGCCTGTTCGGCGACACTGTAAACACAGTCATCGACAGGTTCTAGGAGGTTAAGAAACAAGCGGCGGTGTTTCAGCGTTTCCTCCCTCGCTGCTCTCATGGGGCTGATAGGCGGGATCAGCCCCAGCTGTGTACCAGCTCCTCACATCGAAAAGTCCAAAAACGGAGCGTTGCCACTCGCACCCCTCCTCAAAGAGAAAGGCAGGAGGGGCGGCGGCGCTCCAGGTCGAAGTTGTCTAAGGAGATGACTGGTCTGAGGACCGTCATTTTCAATAAGAAGGCTTCAGCCTAAGTAGACACTCTCTTGAGGAAGGAGGCCATTGAGGTGGTCCTTCCTCTCGACAGAGAGTCCGGGTTCTACAGCCGTTACTTCATCGTTCCGAAGAAGGATGGGGGGTTGCGTCCAATTCTAGATCTTCGATTGTTGAACCGCTCAGTCATGAGACTCAAGTTCAAAATGCTTACGATCAAGCAAGTCGTGTCTCAAATCAGGTTCGAGGACTGGTTTGTGACTATAGATCTGAAAGACGCTTACTCCCATATATCCATCCTTCCTCAACACAGGAAGTTCCTGAGGTTTGCTTTCGGGGGCAAAGCGTACCAATATCGGGTTCTTCCGTGCAAAGAAAAGTGTGCTTTCTCCAGTACAGAGGACCACTTATCTGGACGTGGTGTGGGATTCGACCACGATGCAGGCACGTCTGTCTCCTGCTCGGATCGAGTCGATCCTCACGACAGTCAAGAGAGTGAAAGAAGGCCAGTCACTCACTGTGAAGCAGTTCCAGAATCTGTTGGGTCTGATGGCAGCTGCATCCAACGTGATACCTTTTGGCCTGCTGTACATGAGACCCTTGCAGTGGTGGCTCAGGACCAAAGGGTTTTCCCCGAGGGGCAACCCATTTCGCATGGTCAAGGTCACGCGGCTTTGCTTATGTGCCTTAGACATGTGGAAGAAACCATGGTTCCTGTCACAAGGCCTCGTGTTGGGGGCTCCATGTCATCGCGTAACGCTAACGACGGACGCCTCCCTCACAGGCTGGGGAGCCTTGAGTGGCCGCTCCGCCCAAGGTCTGTGGGAAGGTCTCCATCTCATGTGGCACATCAACTGCCTGGAGATGCTGGCAGTTTTTCAAGCATTGAAACTTTTTCTCCCAGACCTGAGAGGCCATCATGTGCTTGTTCGCACAGACAACACATCAGTGGTCTCTTACATCAACTGCCAGGGGGGTCTGTCAGATCCTTCTGTGGGCCCAGAGGAAACTCCTCTCCCTGAGGGCAGTGTACATCCCTGGGCACCTCAATCAGGGAGCAGACATCCTGTCGAGACAGGGGCTGAGGCCCAGGGAATGGAAGCTCCACACCGAGGTAGTGGAGCAGATTTGGAAGAAGTTTGGTCGAGCCCAGGTGGACTTGTTTGCGTCTCGAGAGACCTCACAATGTCTCCTCTGGTTCTCTCTGACTCATCCAGCTCCACTGGTACAGACGTGGCCGAGCAGAGCAATCTGGGGTTTGCCTTCCCTCAGATTGCTCTGCTCCCGGGAGTTCTGGAGAGAGTTCGCCGAGACAGGTTCATCTCTTGTTAGTAGCCCCGCACTGGCCGGGCCGTCCATGGTTTGCGGACCTGGTAGCCGTACTAGAAGACTCTCCATGGGAGATTCCTGTCCGGCGGGATCTCCTCTCACAGGCGGGGGGCACCATCCTTCACCCCCGCCCGGAGATGTGGAAGCTGTGGGTGTGGCCCCTTAGGGGGCACAGCTCATAGCATCCGGTCTCTCAACCGAGGTTGTTGAGACCATCCTCCAGTCCAGAGCTCCCTCTACGAGGAAATCATACGCTACTAAATGGCGACTGTTCACTTCATGGTGTCACAGCCATCAGTTGGACCCAGTCGTTTGCCCTGTTGGGCCAGTGTTGGAATTTCAGCAAGAGAGATTTGCCACAGGGTTATCCCCCTCCACCTTGAATGTCTACGTGGCTGCTATTGCTGCTCACCACACCCCTGTGGGCGAGCAGTCTCTGGGGAGGAACCCATTAGTAACACGTTTCCTCCGGGGTACCAGGAGGCTGAGGCCTCCGGTATGCCCAAGGGTGCCTACTTGGGATTTGGCTGTGGTTTTAGAGGCCCTTTCGAAAGCTCCCTTTGAACCCCTGGAAGAGGTTTCTTTGAGATTTCTTACAGTCAAGACTGTATTTCTACTTGCCATCTCTTCCTTGAAGAGAGTCGGTGACCTGCAGGCCCTGACTGTGGCCCCGTCATGTCTCGAGTTTGCGCCTGGTATGGTGAGAGCATTTCTGTACCCCAGGCCGGGGTATGTCCCGAAGGTGCCCTCAGTTGTTCCACGGCCAGTCGTTCTACATGCATTCTGTCCTCCTCCCTTTCAGGATTCTGACCTGGAAAAGCTTAATTGTGTGTGTCCAGTGCGAGCAACAAGCAGACCCTCAGCAGGTGGATAGTGGATGCTATAACTACTGCATACGAGTCTTCTGGTCTCCCATCACCACTGGGGGTCAGGGCTCATTCTACTAGAGGTATGGCGGCCTCCAAGGCCTTCTCATCTGGTGTATCGATGCACAATATTTGTAATGCTGCGGGATGGTCCACCCCTCTGATCTTCGTCAGGTTCTATAGCCTTGACCTTCAGGTCACTCCTGGCTCCTCAGTTCTCTCGTCCTAGCTGTGCCGATCCACACTGGTCAGGGATTGGTCAGTCTGGGGATGTGGGCATACTCGTTCCCAAAGCGTTTTGTGACGCAGCTTGAGTTCCTGAAGGGGAACGTCACTAGGTTACGTATTAGGGCTGTGCGATTAATCGAAATCGAATCGAAATCGCGATTTGAGACGTTGCGATTTCCTAATCGCAAAGCCTGCGATGTGGACGCGATATTACTCTGTTCCAGAGCATATGCATGACTGCCAGCCTTGAGTTGCAGTCTTACTTGCCTTGGGCAAGAGTGAGCGCACCTCCGTTCTCCTCAATCAGCACTGCTCTAGCCAACTGCGTAAACACCCCCCATAAAAAAAATAAAAAAAACGGAACTCGGGACGGGAGAGAGACTATGTGGGATACTAGTGGGATTATGGCGTCTACTGGGTCAGATCGATAGTTAGGCAAATTAAAACTAAAGAAAACCGTATGCAACTTAAGCTTCGAAATGACAGACAACGAACAAAAAAGGTAATTTGCAAGAGCTGCGTCACAGCGCATATCAAAAGCTCCCGTATCGGTTCTGTTTTCAGTACTGGAGAATAAAAGATACATTCTTAGATGTTTTTGTTAGTACGTGAACGGTATCTTACACATTTTATCTCCCCAACAGATTAATTTGAAATAAGTTTAAAATAAGTTTATGATGCATGTTGGCTATTCCCAATTCAGAAGAGCGCACACACAGCCTGTGTCTCTGAATGCTTCTCGTACTCGCTCCTCTCTGCCCCACGCGGCGCGAACCCCGCGTCACGGACGAGCCGTTCATGCTTGCCGCACTCACGCAGCCTGTCTCGTAATGCTCGAATATACTCGCACCCGGCTCCGCAAGTCTCCACGAGCGCATCTGGCAGTATGGACGAGGCTTGACGCACGCGCGCAACCTGTGTCGACTCGCGCCTGGCTCCGCGTTTAAAACGAATGTAAATTCAGTCTAACTGCTTGCTAATTTCACTTGGATGAAATGAAACATTCAGCACATTTCCCACTTGCTCTTAAAATGAATAAATCAATGTAATACTTTAATAATTGACTTAAGAAATACAGTTCATTTATAAAAAATAAACAAATATTTTCTGTGAAATTCAGTAATTAAGTTAATTCTGTAAAAGTAGTTATACCATTATAATCGTGCCTGCTGAAAAACAAACAAACAATAGA
>NW_015657294.1:371345-385606 GCF_001515625.1 Sinocyclocheilus rhinocerous
AGCTGAAGCTTGACTTTGCAAATTTAAAATCGCAAATCAAATCGCAATCGCAATATCTGTCAAAAAAATCACAATTTGATATTTTCCCCCAAATCGCACAGCCCTATTACGTATGTAACCCTAGTTCCCCGAGGGAACGAGACGCTGCGTCGCGTAGCCATACTTCCTGCATCCCTGCGAGCGCTTCCTTCTCAGTCCAGAATCTGCCGCTGTCTCCACCGCATGTGCTTTTATACTTCCTGGGCCCTACGTCATCCCTCACCCGGGATTCCCTGGGAAGGATTACACACGTGTTTCAGAGCGTGGGAACACAGGGGCGTTCCCAAAGCGTTTTGCAACGCAGCGTCTCGTTCCCTCTGGGAACTAGGGTTACATACGCAACCTAGTGACGTTCCTGGAGATCTGCCTTCTTGCAGAGTTCTGCTCCCTGATCAAACACAACTGAACCAACTAATTAGGATCTGAAGGAGCACTTGATAATTACAGACAGGTGTGCTTGATCAGAGTTGGAACTGAACACTGCAGGAAGGTAGATCTCCAGGAC
Organism: Sinocyclocheilus rhinocerous; assembly: GCF_001515625.1. NCBI lineage: Eukaryota > Metazoa > Chordata > Actinopteri > Cypriniformes > Cyprinidae > Sinocyclocheilus > Sinocyclocheilus rhinocerous. The sequence continues at coordinate 371,890 of NW_015657294.1, forward strand.
CAAGGTTGGGCACCCCTGTTGTAGATTAATATGCTGTGTCCCAATGTGCCTACTTATACTATGCCCTTTTCTTTTGGTGAAGAAAAAGTACACACTTTTGAGTGTGTAGTAGAAGAGTAGGCAAGCTTTGGGACATACTATCACGTCACACAACTGCTTCTTTAACGGACCGCTCTGTCGCATAGATACATGCAACCTGTCACTGTAAACTGGCCTGTCAATCATCTTGTCACAGTTAACATCCTCCACATTGCATTTAATTTAACTTCCTACCTTACTGGAGAGAAAAGAAGTAGCACATTGATCTGCCAGTCGCGGGTCTTTCATGCTGAGAACTCTGCTCATATTTTATGCATAATGATGCATTTAAAACTTTACGACCAAATGGATGTTTATAAAAGTTCACATTTTATTACCAGGTTAAATGTTGAATATTAGTAACTCAAACCCCTTTTCTAAGCCTCTCTACCTAACCACCGGTCGCGCACATCCAGCATGTTTGTAGTTTTTTTTTACGCGTTTTATTCATGTTTGTAGTTTTGGACAGAAACCTTCACCAAAGCACAATGGATTGTGGGCAATATTAGCCATTAGAGTGTGCACGGATCCACACTTCAAAAATCGACCTGAAATAGTAGACCATCCGGGGACATTTGGCATACTCTTTTCAACATACTATGCTTTGGGACACACTTATTCTAATCTCACATACCATTTAGGATGGATAGTATGAACATTGGGACGCAGGGATTGTGTGGGTCCTGTGTGGGCCTAGTGAGGGCTTCCTGGGGGCTAAGTGAGGGCTGCCCGTGCAGGGCCAGCACTAAAGGACCAACGTTTTGCCAATGAGCAAAGCCTCGGAGGCCCTGCGCTGGCAGCCCGCTGAGGGCCCTTAGGATAGCCCTAAGTGGTCCCATAAAGGGCCAGTGCAGGCTTGTTTGCAGGGCAACTTTGTTATAATGAGAGGATTCGTGAGCATGCATAACTCAGCACTGAACAAAACTCCACCGATTTGACTGGTGAGTGGATTCTGACTGACTTAAACACATCTGATTGGCCATTGCATTCATGAAATCAACAGATATGTCTGTGATTGGCTACATTACTCAACACTGGAAAAACACATTGTAAATAGAAACCTTTGACGTGACGTGACGTGACGTGACGGTCTCATGAATTGTCTGTGTAAGTTCCGTTTCTTTGTCTGTGCCAGGAGAAACGCATGCTTTTCTGGAAAGTAGTAAAAGGATGCGTCCCTTTTTTTTGGAATGTAGATTCTTCTGGTTTTGCTAGCAGAACAATGGCGCTGGGTCACTGGATTCCATCTTCTTTATTGACATTGCCAAAATTTGGCCAAGAAGATGTGGTTCGCTTTGTGTACTGTACAAGGGATACAAGTTCTTCTTCAAACTGTTTATTTTTAACTACAAGGTTAAGTAAATTGCTGTGTCAGTGTATTGTGGTTGCTATTTAGCTATCCTGTTAGCTTCTGTATACTACTACCAGAGATGTTATACTATGAACACTGACGTAGCCTAAGGAGCAGGCCTATTAACATATCATAGAATGGATAAGTGAGAGTTCGCAACAGTTTGCTATCTTATTTGTACTTTTTTGTGCTTCCCATGATGTTGGTAATAATTTGAAAGAAGTTTGGTAAAGAAATATCACATGGGTAAAATGTTAAAGACACTGTTTAAATTTGTACTCTACTATATGCAAATGAGTTCCACACTAGGGCGGGCAACACAATGGCCACCTCGGACACAAGTTGCCAATCACATTCCAGTAATGGAGAGGTGCCAAATTCCAATCTCCTCCTCATCAGAAAGGGATAAATGTACCCTTCCAACAGACTCTCCTTGTTCTGAGTCTTTCGTCCAGAGAGACAATAGCAGATACACTGTTCTGAGTCTAAAGCTTGTGAAGGTGAGACAATAGCAGATACACCGTTCTGAGTTTCTGACCTGCATGGTAAGAGGCAATAGCAGATCACCAATGTTCTGAGCCTCTGGTACATTCAAGTGAGACGCTCAGCTCAGCTCTTGAGTAAACCTTCTATATTGTATTCGGCTGCCCTCCAGTTGCAAAGGACCCAGCAGTGACAAGACCTGACCATGTGGAACGTAAATATAAACTTACCAAACCTCTTTCTTAAAGGCAGGGTATGTGATTTTTCAAAAACACTTTAGAAAACTGATTCGGGCCGAATAGCAAAACAAACTTGTAGCCAATCAGCAATAAGGGGCGTGTCTACTCGTGATGTGGAGGAGAGAGCTTTCAGTGCATGGGACGGACATTAGCCGAGCCGAGCGACAGAAAGATAGAGATGGCGGATAAAAAAACAAAAGAGGAAAACGTCTGCGGAAAGATAAGGCAAGAAGTAGGACCCGTGTAAAATATTGGATCAGCTTTCCAGTGCTGGAGAGAACTCAAGGAGCGGAGGCCTGCGATCAGACGCCGAGGTTGCTTTGTTTCTTCTCAATAGGTGAGTAACACAGTGTCTACAACAGCTAAAGTCTGCCTACACCGGACGCGATCAAACGACCGTTGAAAACCATTTGAAATGTGTGTCAGCACATCATAAAAAGAATATCTCTTTGGATTTGAGACTTTAGTCTTTGCAACTTTACAGATCTTCTTTATGCACCAAGAGCTTGTAACACTTCAAAGAGAAAGGAAAAATTGAAATCGCATCATATGACCCCTTTAAAGACCTTGGCTTAGTTTATACCTGCAGTCTATGTCTTCTAATCTGCTTAGATAACATTTACCTGGGGTCAACATTACAAGTAATAACTATATTATTTGTTCAAAGATCAATAAGAAGTTATTTATCGTCAGTTTTACCAGAGCCATTAAGTGGTTCTCCCTTACGAAGCATTACCATAGAAATCTCTTCCATTACTACATTCAGCTCAACAGCATTGCATTTATCCATTCTGTGTTCACTCCATTTATTTGTTTCTACGATTTTATTTAGTATCTTCCTTCTTGTTTAGTCGCCTATTATCTATTAGCAGTGCATATTCATTTATTGGTATCGTTGTTGTATTTACTCTTGCATATCTATTGTTAATACATTTCATTAATCTTATTACAACTGTCTTACTTGTGTTGATGATCCAAGGCTCTACTAGCTATCTGAATTTCCACCAATCTTCCAGAAAAATCAGTTAACCAACTCCCTCCAGTTTGTAAAACTCAAATTGTTGAACAGCCCCTGTGGGAAGCGTGCTCATATTGCCAATTTAACAGTACTTGTCTGGTGCTCTGAACTGAGTGAGGTGGGAATTGGTCATCTGATATACTCATAACCACACCCAAAAATCACAAAGTCTTTGGTGACGTGAGTATCCATCACTACAACAGTATGCCGATTTGCAGAATTTGGGCAGATAAATTGTATGTCTGCACTAAGCCGTTTCCATTCACTTTGTGCAGTCTACAACATAAGATGGGCTAACGTAAGCCTACTCATGTTATCAATCGTTCGTAACCAAGACTAATGTTTTAACTTTCAGCAGGATAAGCTTTAAGGTAGCAGTTGCCAGTTGACTGTGATAACCTTCCTCCTTCCTTTGCATGCAGTGTCAGATATAGTGAATGACAAAGCAATAGTGACCACATAATAAAAACAGTTACTCACACTTGTGTGGTGCAAAATTACTGTCGGATTCAATATAGTCTGCACAGCATCATCTTTTTGTTTCAGTCTTTCTGAAAACCCTGTGTCGAATTGCTCCTTGTTTGTAAACAAGTCCACGGTAAAATGAAGTGAACAAAGGACCAAGTTCTTCTTACTGACATGGTCTAGATCTTCATTAAAAATAAAGTCATCTGTATCATTTGGTTTCTGCATAGACCTGCGTTCGCCATTCTCGTTATTTACACTACATGTGTGAATCGGTGGGCGGGGCTAAACAGGCAGCAGTGTAGAAGCAGGCATTGATCTTCTTCTGTGGAGGTGGTGTTTAGCCACACTATTACATCATAGAGTCGTACATTCCACAAGCTGTCGTTTTGGCAGACGGCCTTCAATATATGCTGTTTTTAGACTGAGGCTACGTTTACACGACAACGATGTAGTCAAAAACGGAAAAGTTTTTCCCTTGCGTTTTTAAAAAGTTTCATGTATACATGACAACGTTTTCAAAACGATTTGCGTTTACACATATCCGCAAAAATGCTGTATTACGTATGCCAGGCCAGTAGTTGGCGCTGTCACCTTGTAAGTAAAAAGTACCTGTAGGGAAGTGACGATTATATGATGTATATGATGCGTCTGTACTCCGCCATTGTTGTGTTTGTTTGTTCGCGCTTGCCTTTAAAATCGACATGTACTGCGCATGTCTGCATACCTACCACGTACTATGCGCGCGCATGACGTCACCATTTTCAAAGATTCCCGTATTGGGTGTTTACACGGAAACGTGAACGGTGCTGTTTTCAAAAAATTGCACTTTGAAACTCGTTTTTAAAAAAAATATGTGTTTTCAGTCACCAAAATGCCATTGTTGTGTAAACGAAAATGTCAAAACACATAAAAAGTTTCCCGTTTTTGGCTGAAAACGTTGTCGTTTAAACGGCCCCTGACAAGAAAGTTTTGAGTTCGGAAAATTACAGGATGTTTTTATAGTACAGTGACCTCTTATATGTCAAAATATCAAGGGAATTTTGGTTTCTCAGTTCATGACCCCTTTAATGGGCTGCGTTTTGGTCACTATTTCGTATTCATCCCATTGTTTGACAACAGAAAAATATTTTTTTTTTATTTTGAATTTGACTGTATTTAAATACAGTAGCCTATGTGAGCACAGAAAGTAGGAGAGAAGCAAACAAATGTAAAACGCTCACACTAAGCAGAATGCAAATATGATGCAAAATGTCATGGATATTCTAATTAGTGTATGGTGTCATATAGCAACTTTTCGAGCAGGCTTTAGCTACTTTCCATTGAAAGAAGTTGGCAACAGTGGATTTTGGTCCACCGCAGTTTTAAGAAGAAAATACAAGGCAATGGTGTTGACTGATGAATTTACACATAGTTTGTCTTTAAGCAAATTAAAAACACCAGAGAGACATGTAAATGTTAATCTTAAAAACTTGATTTTGACCACAGGGGCTCTGTATTTTTTCTTTTTTGTGCATTCACGGAAAAAAAAAAAATTAACATTAGCTCCACACTGCAGAACTGGGGCCATATTCACAAAACATTTTAACTTACCACTAAGAGTTCTCCTAAATAGCAGTATAAGGTCTTAGGTAAGAGTTTCCTCTGCGGATGATGTCAACTAGCATACTAACCATGCCCACAGTGATTGGCTGATTGGTGCTGGGTCTTTGTCAAAAACTGAATCATAGAAATCTTGTAGAATTAGGTATCATGTTGCCATATGCATATAAAGATTTTAAAATAAAAATGTTGCCATATTCAACTAAAGATGTGTTGACAGAACACACTTATTGTGTTGTAAAAATGCAAGCGTATACAGAGCTTTATTTTAATTTTCAAAATTTTGCATTTTAAAATGAACTTTGTAATGTCAGTTTAGTAGTCCTTATAACAGATTACACAATCAAGTAATTGTGGTGCTTCTAATTAAGTGATAAAAAGCAGATGCAAATGTTAATAAACATACAAAATAAACATACTCATCTTTGCACGAATAAAATGTGCAACATTTTATGTTTTACAACCTAATTATATATCTAATTTAGTGCTGTCAATTGATTAAAAAAATGATTAATCACACATTTTTTCCCTGAAATTAATTGTGATTAATCGCGATTAATCCCAACTAACATTAAAGTTTTTAAATACACTTCTATCTTGCAGAAATTTCGCATTCAATCTTCAAATTAATGTAGAAACAACATAAAGATAGTATATTTTTTAATATTTGTTTAATTGCATTTTTTTTTATGACTGAAGGCGAGTATCACTGATACCAGTACTACTGATGTCTCTAGGAAATTTTCTTTTTCCTAATATTTAACCATTGACTATGGCCATTTAAAATTACAGTATAATTGAGAGCTATCAATTTTAACATTTATTAGACTTTAAAAAAATAACAACTTCTAATTTAAAACAATCTTCCCATAAACCTTCTTAAATGTGACTCATATATAACAAGTACTTGCATACATGCACAGTTTAAAGGCAGCTTTAATCACTTTTTAACTTCATGACTTAACTGACAACGGTGCATGCTCGTAGTTTCATTTGTGCTTTAATATGAAAAGACACTCAGCGCAAGCAACTGCATTTGTGCGTGTGATTGAAGAGCATGTGCTACAAGCACTGTATATTGGCTGACAAGAAAGGAAAATTCACTTTCACTGACATATGGCCTTACAACATCTCATCTGACCGCAGTTTACTGTTGTTCTACTGAAGCTCCTCGTCACCTGTACCGTTTCCGCTCTCGTTTGACTAGCGCCTGGCGCTGAGGAAAGGTCAGAGAGCGCATCTGAAAAGTCTCCCATTTTTATGTGGTTGTAAAGACGTTCTGCATCTAAATAAACGCAATTCTTGTCAAGAAAAAAGAGACAGAAGCAGCAGTTGTGAATGGGGTGGCTAATCCTAGCTCCGTCCCTGCGTTAACTGCGTTAAATATTTTTAATGCGTTAAACTGAAAAAAATTAATTGCATGCATTAACGTACAAATTTTGACAGCACTAATCTAATTATTATTAATATTTAGCTTACTCTGGAAAGGTTTCTGCGACATCTCGTGGGTGTCGGCAAAAAGTCTCATGATTTATTTCCAGAACATGACGCATGATGGGATACACTAGCCTTGAATACCGTTCCAAAGCGGTATTCGAAAATTTTGTGTGCATTAAGGGCACTGCACTTTGGTGTTTTTAAGAACTGGGACACTTGCGTGCTTACTTTCTGTTGCATGCATGTGTGCTTAAGTGGCCGCAAGTGTGGGTTTCGAAGCTTGTGTATAACGAACTTCTTTTTACCCTTAAGCGAAGAATGATAAAGAACTTTGCTGTGAGTATATCAGGGCCTTTATACATGACAGAATACTGTTATGGCTTTGTTTGCACCTCTAATAATCATTGTGCCATCTTCTATCTGGGAGAGCTGAATTACAGTCCTGCTGTACAGGACCACACTGGTCAAACTGCATTATTGCAGGCCCTTACATAAGATCATATGAGCTAAATTATTTGTCAACAATTTTTCTTATTGTTGATAATGTTGTTGACTAATCATTTCATCCATACTCACGACAAAATCACATATTAGTATGGGCTTAAACATAAAACATGTAATCAGTAAAACCACTTACTTCTTTTTCTTCTTTTGCCTTGATGTTGAACTCATTTTTCAGGTGATACTTAATCCTGGGCCTGTTTGAAGTGAAACATAGGCCTACTTACAATCAACACGACTACTAAAAAAAATAATAATAATAATAGGGGATTTTCTAAGAATTTGCTTCAGACACCAGTCCTTTGCCTGAATGACTCATACTATATTGGTTAAAAAGCTGTATGTAAAATATCCAAATTCACAATATGCATAAAAAAGTAGGGAAGAATGACCTACTTCCCTGCCAAGATTCTTAAGTTGACATCTATAAACCATGGGAAAGGTGTTGTGAAAAGTACGGCAGGGCTCGCAAAATCACTAGCCCAGGGCTATTGTGTCTTCCAGTCGGGCTACCAAAATGTATCACTGTCATGTCTGACAGGCTATCTTAAATAGTGATATAAAATTCCTTCCTTGATTTGTGTTGTTCACTCACTTGCAGTGGTGAAACGGATCGTAATTGATCATTTGCACGTTTCTAAGTCTTGCCGAATTAAACATTCAAGCATGTTAAACCATTCAAGCACATTAATTGGCTAATAAGAACTCAATTAATTGCTCAAGCACTGTTTTTCGAAAACAGAATTTATTTCTCTTTCACGTATCCTTGCACTTGGAAGGATACATACACACAAAATGATCTCAAAATACCCGCCTTGGCAAGTATTCTCTTAAACACAGTTGGTTATGTCTTAAGTGAACATAAACAGTGGAGAAAGAAATTGCATGCATATCATTATATTAATTGGATCCACACATTAGGTCTTAGGGTGCTTTCGCACCTGGTTCGTTTTAAGAGTTTGTTTTAGAACCTGTCCCGTTTTCTCCCTTAAGCCAGGCTCACACTATAGGAGTTTTAAAATCCTAACTGATTATGAAATCTGGTTGCAGCACACACATAAGGAGAATCTTTGCAGATTATCTTCCCTTAAATCTTAAACATGCACACACTACAAGATTTAAAATTCATGGTGCATCATACACTACAAGATATTATCAAAGTCTCTTAAAGACAAGTCGTGTCACTCGGCGGCCATCTTTGAAACGCCTCTCGGGCATGCAAGTGCAGCTCCTATCACTTTGAATGGGGAAACATCAAATTCTCCAAAACTGTTCATTACGCTTACGATTAAATTTCATATTTGAAATAACCAAAGAAATCACAACAACTGTGTCGTAAATGTTGTTTCTTTTGCTCAAATAGCGTTATAAAAAGCTTATTTTTCAGGCTAGATCAGCCTCATGGTGCATCATACACTACAAGATATTATCAAAGTCTCTTAAAGACAAGTCGTGTCACTCGGCGGCCATCTTTGAAACGCCTCTCGGGCATGCAAGTGCAGCTCCTATTTCAAAACTGAGGTGATTTACCCAGCACTTCTCTTTGTCCTTACGGTTGTCATACGTTTTCGACATATTATACAGACAGTCGTGTTACTACAATACTTCAAGAAGCAGTTTCCTTCATCTTCACTATCAAGCGGACCCGTACAGCAACTGTTTTGCGGTCACGCATTGGCTGTTGTGAAAGTACTGACGTAATCATAACCGTCATCATCCCGATTTAAAATCCTAAATATCAAACATGTTTGCTATTAATCGGGGCGGCCCCGATTTGTGTGCAAGCAGTTCGGGAGGTGCAAGATTTGATAGGTGAACACCTCACATTACCAGAAAATCCGTGCCGAACATCGGGAATGATCGAGGTCCTCGTAAAGATTTTTCCTCTGATTCTCAGAAGGGGAAAATCGGGACTAATTCGGTCTAAAACTCCGGTAGTGTGAGCCTGGCTTTAGTTCACGCCATGCCGCAATTACTGTAATTATGTGATACCAACTTGTAAAAAGCGTTCACGTCCTAGTAGAACTTGTAATTACAACTTGTAAACTGTGAATTTACTAAGAGCTACGACCTGACCACCTCAGATTCATTTAGGCGCTATATTTAGGCATTGCTAATAATTAGATGCATGTGAACAGCTCCAAGTAGAACATCACGTGTTGTCATCTCAAAATTATAGTAATTACGACATGGCATGAATGCAGCATAAGTCCCTGTTTCGGAACAAAGGTCTACAGGTCTGAAAATGCCCTTAACCCTTTCACTGGTGAGTTTAAAATATTCTAGCGGTCCCCCCAGAGTGAGTTTTTTTAGGTGATCATTATTTTAGAACGTTACCCCTTATTGTTTCCATGGCGACGTGTCATGCTTGTCACGTGACACACCGCGGCCACAATAACACTGTGTAAGGGACCATTTGAAATACTGTAATTATGTTCCTAGTATAAGAAGTATGTATGAATTGTGTTATGAAACATCAATGACGTTTGTGTAATTTAATTTGTGATTCGACAGATTTTCTGTTATCTTGAATGTCTTTGTACCCTGTGTGTGTGTATGTATTGAAACCGGAAATCGAGAATATATCTGTGCTGAAATTATCCTTCTCGGACACCGTGGCGATCAGGTGGGCTAGTAAACTTAATAAGATGGCGGGCGGACATGAATGGGAGACGCTGATTGTTTGAGCCTACATTGTTTTTAATGTGGATTTTATACTTTGAATAATTTTGAAGTGAATTCGACGCACGTCTAATGATGACGAAATGATTATCATATTTGATTTGCATTCCTTGGTGAGCGTCGCAAGGTATGCTGATTGTAATTAAAGAAATACATGAATGTCTGTTGTTCAATGTAATCGATTGTGATGCTTATTTATGAAATTCAACATGTATATGCTTGAATTATGAATTTTGTCATTTGTATGTGTTAAAACAGTTTTCACGGTACTATGGGGTGTTGTGAGTCGCTTCAAGGTGTACGGAATAAAGATGCTGTTTGGATACATTGCGTTGTCGTGGTGAACTTAAAGGGATAGTTCACCCAAAAATGAAAATCACCCCATGATTTACTCACCTTCAAGCCATCCTAGGTGTATAAGACATTCTTCTTTCAGACTAATACAATCGCAGTTATATTAAAAAACATCTTGGCTCTTCCAAGCTTTATAATGGGAGTAGAATGTAGCCCAAAATTTGAAGTCCAAAAAATTTAATCAATCCATTATAAAAGAAGTTCACACGGCTCTGGGGGGTTAATAAAGGCCTTCTGAAGCGATGCGATGCGTTTATGTAAGAAAAATATCCATATTTACAACTTAATAAACCTTAATTTTTAGATTACGGCCTTCCACTAACTTTCATACATGCGTTCACGAGAGAGTGGAGTCCAGCGGATGACGTAGCACGTAGGCAAACGCGGGGACGAACGCGGAAGTGACGAATGTGGAAGCGCAGAGGAGAGAGCAAAACAAAACACCGGTCACGAATTAGTAGTACAAAACAAGGATTTGTAAAGAAAAATGTCGGAGGATTTCAATATAAGCCAAGAGGACACTGGTTTTCCTTTGCTGTAAACAAAACTTGTTTCTCACGAGACTCACATATTCTCACCGAAGTTTACGCTACGCATACGTCATCCGCTGGACGCTACTCTCTAGTCTAGTGAACGCGCGTACGATTGTTAGCGGAAGTTAGAGATTAAGGTTTATAAAGTTGCAAATATGGATATTTTTCTTACACAAACGCATCGGGTACCTTCAGAAGGCCTTTATTAACCCCTGGAGCCATGTGGACTTCTTTTATAATGGATTGGTTAAATTTTTTGGACTTCAATTTTTGGGCTACCATCCACTCCTATTATAAAGCTTGGAAGAGTCAGGATGTTTTTTAATATAACTCTGATTGTATTCGTCTGAAAGAAGAAAGTCATATACATCTAGGATGGCTTGAGGGTAAGTAAATCATGGGGTAATTTTCATTTTTGGGTGAACTAACCCTTTAAGGAAAGCTCACGCATCAGTTGAGGCTCTCGGATCCAAGGGAATGCTGCACACTGTATGACAGATGGATCGCTTTTATTTCGTTTTTCATTTTTTATTCAAAATATTAATAAACTTGCTTACCATATCATCAACTGTCTCATATTCTGATTCACAAATATGTGTAAATCAGTGTGTTTTGTCGTTTAAAACCGTTCTAAATGATCGTGATCTATAATGTGAGATGGGCGCCGCCATGTTTGTTCACGCTGCAGTTCAGAGAGTCCTGTCAGTCGGATTTACAGCATGTGAATACATCAATTTCTTCCGAAATACATGTAAGTAAGGGGACGGTGAACTGGGAGAAGAATAGAGTGAACTTTATAGTTACTTACACTGTGTATCTGATATTAAAAGAACACGTCGGCAAATTATATTTATGGATTGTTATTGCTGCTTCCATAAACATCCGTGTGTATTTTACAAACTCTAAATGTATTGTTTTACTAGTACGTATGTGTATTTAAATGTCTGAAACCTAAAATAAACATTATGTGAGTAAAAACACTGCATAGTTGTGATTATATGACAAGTGCAGCGGCGTCTCAGCGTCAGCCAAAGCGCGAAAACGCAGTTTGAATTAGGCAGTTATGTGATGTCACCGAACGTTCTAAATCCCATATGTGGGACCGTACTCCCAGGGGCACGGATATAAAAATCCCAGCAAATACAAAATACATTGCTGATTTTTCCACAGTGAAGTTCAGCCGATGTCTTTTTTATTCGAGCTAGTTAAATTCATTTTGGGCTACCAAAACCTGAAGAATGCCTGCCCGAAGGGCTACCAGGGATTTTGAAATTGTGTGAGCCCTGCAGGGAAATTATGCAACTTACTCTATAGCTCACATGACAACGATAACATGGTAGTGTATGTAGTGCATTCAGACTGCATTCATACTGCACACATGCATGCTTGATAATACTTTATTCATACTATACACATGCATGCTTTTTAGCAGTCATTAAGTTCTTAAATGTAAAACCTACTCAGACAGTATGTGATTTCAGGAAAGTAAAGCTAAAGGCCTGAACAAAGAAAGAGGTGCAAACTCTGCCCAAAAGTTATGCTCATAAAGGTGCATATCTTATGTGACATGTTCTGTCTCTTTTTCTTTATTCTACTTAATCTGAACAACTTTTCCTCAAGAACATTTTTTTTTGTGCAACCTTTGCAACCAGTGTCATTCTAGGTTAATAAATGTCAAAATGCTCCACTTCTGTGGACCTAATGGGTGGAGCTTGACTTAGTTATGCTTAGCATGTAGCTTGACCTTCAAGTGTCACCCATTTTTTCCAGAGAGAGGGAGATGGACGTCAGCTCTTAAGTGATGTTATATTTCTATAGTGAATGATGACACGAAATTGCTGAAAGTGGTCATTTTTTTCCTGATTAAGGTGCTTACAGGCCAAGTAATATAAAATACACAATTCACGCATACATTTAGTGCTCTTAAAGTGCCTGAACCACAACAATTACTGCTTGCATCTATATTTATTATTTTCTTTGAAAGATTTTTTTTAAGAATATTTATATGTTTCATAGAAGACAAAATAAAACCACTTGTGGACTATATTTAAACATACTGTATGTTGTGTAAAATAGCTTATCAGGTTAGACCCAAGGAACAAAACAAAAAAAACAAATAAATAAATTTAGGCTATACATTTTGCTGAACTGCAAGTCAAACATTTAAACTTGTATGAAAGGGATTAGGTTTATTATTACAATGACCATGTATTAAGAACAATAGGTTCAGTATATAAACTCAGCATAAATGTAAATGTTCAGAAGGAGCCTGCTGTAGTGGTTTGCATATGCCTTGCATCAGCCAAAAGTTTAGTAAAGCCATTTAAACTACGAACTATGAAATTACAAAAATGTATGGGAATACATGCATAATTTGTTATATTTTTGTTATACTACATAAATATATATATATATATAATAATAGCTACATTTGTAAGTAAAACAAGGATGACTGAGTGAAAAAGTTTCTACATCTTTTTTTTGTTTCAGTGTACTTCTACATGAGATTATCTCCTACCTTAATTGTTTTTTTATGTGGTCATGATGATGCTTCCCATCATATCCGCGGAATGAAAGCAAAGCTATTAGAATGAGACAGATAAACCCAGTCAGTGCACACAAATCCTCAAGGTTTCTCTTCTCTAGAAAGAGCCTGATTAGCGAAAATGAAACATATTCTTCCCTTTCACTCTCAAGTTCAGTCACTCCCCAGATAGCAAGAACGTTTGGGCCAAATGTGGCTGAAAGCGGTCACATTTGGCCTAGGTATGGCATGGCTGAGCACCAGTGGTGGACAGTAACGGAGTAGCTTTACTTCGTTACTGTACTTAAGTACATTTTTCATGTATCTGTACTTTACTGGAGTCGTTTTATTTTGAGTAACTTTTACTTTTACTTCACTACATTCCAAAGCATAAGATCGTACTTTTTACTTCACTACATTTCATAAAACATATCGTTACTCCTTATAATA
>NW_015657294.1:385778-389773 GCF_001515625.1 Sinocyclocheilus rhinocerous
AATTTACCTGTATTTACTTTGTTTTCATATTTGGCGACTTTTTGTGAAAAATGGAGACTTTTGAGGGTGGTTCTAGCGATTTTCTGAGGGAGTTCAGATAGCAAGAACGTTTGGGCCAAATGTGGCTGATAGCTGTCACATTTGGCCTAGGTATGGCATGGCTGAGCACATATGGGCCAAACTTTAACCGTATATGTTTTGCCATGGATTTAGAATTGGAGGGAATTTTCTTTTGGATGACAATTTTTTTGAGGTATATGGCCCAGATGATAGCACACAACTGAGAGCCATATGTGGCTTGGCTATGGCACACCATGGAATATGTTAACTTATGGTTAACATTTGGCTTTTATTTGGAAAAACACATATAAACTGCTGGCAGGTCAGTGGCAGTCCACATCTCAGCCCATTCAACAATGCTATTGGTTGCTTTGTGTCTTCCCTTATTCCTATTGGTGGATTACTGAAATTTTGAAAATATATCCGTTATTTCCCGCTCTGCTTCCTCTTTCAATCGCCGTTAAAAAAGAAGATGATGATGAAAAAGCTCCCTATTTACAACAACAGCCTTTTTGCCCAGACACATTCTTATTCAGGTAAGTGCAGTTTTGGTGTTTTTAATGTTTTCTAGGGGTGTAATGGTACACTTATTCGTACCGAAAATTGTACCGAACAAATACAGTGTCATTTTAACCACTGCACGTGCGGAACTTAATCCGTTTCAATTCATAGCCGTGAATAAATCTTCACTATACATTATTACTATACATTACATTCTGTAATCGTAAGGTTTGTGTTTTGATCTTTTCGATAAGAAACAAAGTCTCATCTTTAAAATTATGTATATTTTATCAGGAAATTAAATCCGTAAATGCCGTTTTGACGCTCTTTGATGTGGCGTGACAGACCGCTGCAAGCGGAAGCGCGGAGAGCGAGCCAGTCAGCAAATGTCCTTTGGCGCGGATCTGGATCATATCAACAGCTAAAGTGTGGCCCAGATTAGTTTGTGTTTGCCGGCCCAAAACTGGTCCACATCTTTTTAGCCAGAACTGAACCAAAACAGTGCCATAACCCAACACAGAGTGAGCCAAATACCATCACCCCTTCCCTTTAAAACGCGAAACAAACACGCTCATGTCATGTAATCTCAATCAGTTTTGCAACCGCGGAAAAATGCCAATAAAACAGCATTACCTTTACCGCAGGCAAGTCATTCAGTGTCCACAGCTTGTTGCTAGAAAAGTGCAATGTGCAAATGTGCAGTTTATATGTTTGCATACATTTTTTTTTAGTGTTGATTATTGTATCTAAAAATAAATAGAAATTGAATTTAATAGATTGGGGTCTGTTGTTAATTGCAGCCTTTAATATTTTAGTAATGTGCTCTAATAGGGATACTAATTATGATATACTAACGTTCTTTTTTCTTTTCTTTTTCCTGACAGACTGTGAGTGAGAAACACTGGCGAGACTTACTAAAAGTATCAACTTCCCCACTAAACTTTAGTGAAGTGTTTGTTCAAGTAGACTATGTTGCTTGTGAAAACCTCACGCGAGCCTGAAAGTACTTAAAACTTAAAATCTTATTTGCACTCTTGAAGACTGTTCACCAAAGACTAAATTTCACCACCGAGGCCAGAATGAGCATTGTGAATGTATGAGCCTCACTACATTGTTTGTTTGAATTGTATTTCGTGAAGACAGATAACCTGGACAGAAGTCAGTTCCAGATCCAGCCCCCACACCAGACTTCTCACTCACAAGGATTGCTGTCTACTTAATAGATATTATGTGTACTCTTCAGACTTAGGTGCATGCAGATATTATTCAGGGACATGAAAATTTGAATACTGCAAAAATAGAGAAAGTACCTTATTTAAAAATGTTGTGTTAATTGCGTAAACATTAAAAAAATATATATATTTACTGTTTTTTGTTTTGTTTTCCAAAACACCTAAAAGCCAAATTCACACTGCCATACTCCAACAGGGCGAACACACTGCCCAAGCAAAACAAATAAGCATGTTAGGTGTGAGATTCATTCAACTTGGTTTGCTGATTAAACATGATTAAATATTTGTTCAGAATACTGTCGTTGTTGTGACTATTCATTTGAGAGGGGTGTGTATCAAGTGGCTTGGTTGTGGTTTTGTTTAAGCTGACATGTGGAACCCATCTGGTCCAGCGTATAGAACCAGAATAGGGCCAGCTATGGTCATACAGGTGGCTGAGATATGGATCTGTCATGGCCCTTTTATGGCCCATTTGTGGCCCATCTTTTTGCTGCCAGGTTTAGTTCACCTGTGGATCAGGCTCAGGTGTGGCTCAGTTTTGGGCTTTCTGGTAAAAGATTGGTGTTGATATGGTTTTCTTAAGGTTGTGTTTTGGTTCCAATGTTACATTTTGATCTGGCCCAATTCAGGGCCAGTTATGGGTAATTAACTTGGCTGAGACTTGGGCCAGTTATGGCCCATGTGTGGCCCTTGTCTGGAATCCAGACCTGGTCCACACTAGGACCGTAATTCATTGAGGTATGTGGGCCAAGCAAAAGCTGGTTGTGTGGGCGGGAGCTGGGCCAGAGAAAAATTACTATGTGGGTATAGCTGCATGAACTAATGGCATTTCTGCACACCAAAACTGGCAGGGCTGACTGCCTATATAAGTCGGTGCCGAGTGCCATTTCATGAGAATCTTTTGACTGATAAGCGACAGTGTCGACTTAGGTGCAGCTTCATAGCACGACCTGGTATACAATGCTCATTCTTGTTATCTCAGTGAACCGAGGTTACGTCAGTAACCGGAACATTCCCTTTTGATAGGGTTCACTCACATTGTGTTTACCATGCTTTGGGGAGCACAGAACAAAAAGCCATCCTGAAAAAAGCCCAGCCCTAGGTTGCCTTAGAGTGAAGGGTAGAATGGGCCAATAAAGGGCACAGTTAGCCCAAAATCAGCTAGGCCCAGGCCATGAGGCCAGAGTCCTCAGACAAAAATAGTCCTGACCACCGGCACTGGTACAGGTTGGTTAAGCAGTCAAAGTCCATGTCTGAAGGGCAGGGCTGTCCAGGTTATAAAACCTAGTGTGGCAGGAGGGGTGATTTTTCTTGCATCATTGTTGTCTGCTCTTTTAGCCTATTGCCAGCGCCCCTGGGCTATGAAAACAGGAACATATGCGTTACCTGGGATGCGTCACTTGGTGGACTGCTGCGTCATTAATGTGCTTCCGTCACTTCCCGGAACTGGATGAGAGTGTTCGAGACGGTAAGGAGAACACGCTGCTAGTTGTTTTGTAGGTTATGGCATGTGTTTGGTTATGAGAGGTGCACTGTCTAACATATATTTTAGAGACGCCGATTTGTTTGGAGAGTGCTTCTGTCTTGACTCTACGAGTTTTGCTGCCGTGTCGTTTATTACTGTTCATACAAACTGGGTATAGACGCTGGAGAAGGTAGGGAGGATGCTCTGTTAATTTCTCATTAACTGTTTTTCAGTTATGTGATGTACATTCTGGAAATGCTGGTTGAATTTAGAACGTTGCTAACTTGCTCCCTTTCTCAGCTGTGAGAACCTGACGCAGTTGCTGGATCGCTGTTTTTCTGCACTGGCCTTTGCCGGAAAAGCTACGGTTTTGTTAGCTCTTGATAAAACATTCATCCCCTTGACGATCGGTAGGTATTCATGCATGTATACATTAGGATGGGAGAGAATAAATCTAGCAGAGTAACAGTCTCGCATTGTTTATAGGTTTGGTGACAGCCGTTTACGGCTGCAGTGCTCCCTGCAAACAAGCCTGCACTGGCCCTTTACAGGCCCACTTAGGGCTAGCCTTAGGGCCCCCAATGGGCTGCCAGCACAGCCTGAGAATTTGCTCATTGGCAAAACGTTGGCCCCTTAGCGCTGGTCCTGCACGGGCAGCCCTCACTTAGCCCCCAGGAAGCCCTCACTATGCCCACACAGGGCCCGCACTATTAATCTACACCAATACATCTGTTTCA
>NW_015657294.1:391156-396233 GCF_001515625.1 Sinocyclocheilus rhinocerous
AACAATACATCTGTTTCACTTTAAATACTTTCCAGCTACTATAACTTAAGTCCTTGGGGAAAAAACAGTTATTATACATCTGAAATGGATGCAGTCACCACATAACTAATGTCTATATTGTCAAACATGTACAGTAGTCAAAGGGATGGATTTCAAATCAATTTATTAAATACAAAATAGAAAACATTCAGTTCAGGTTAATACAGCTACATATAGCCAAAAATGTAAATACACAAAAGTACAAAAAAAAAAGGAAAGCAATGTAAGATTGTAGGATTTCGTCATGTGAAAGTTGATGTTTGCGAAAGTCTTATCTGTAGTACATCAATGTCCAAACACTGTCCGTAGCTGAAGTTGACTGATAGCAAATTAATAATCCAACCTCTCGTAATGAAAACACGCCATGGCTCTCAAACACCAAACTCTTCCTAAGCAGGAACAGTCAAAAATAGTCCAGACTATGGTCTCACGTCGAAAAGAACTTTAAATCCATATTCAAACTGGACCATGATGTGGTAACCTCACCAATAAAGAGTCCTTCTAAAATGCATACAAATACACTGTCTTTAACTCTTAACATCAATCCAAACATAGGCCATACATACATGTAACATCTCTGCAAAAAACATCAGCAATGTACACTTAAAAAAACAAAAACAAAAAAACAACAACTCCTTACTTTAGACTGGGCTTGAAATGACAAATTTCCCAACCAGGACACAGCACAATGAGCTCAGCAGCTGAGCCATGCTAGCTACTGCTGCTTGTTATTGCTAACTCCCTCTACACACATGGCTTTACTTAAGGAAACCTAAAACACCTTAGCACCCCTAGTGCTAAGGAAGAAAACTGCCCACAAAATTCTTATTAATAGGCTCGTGTCTAACCTGCATGGGCTCAAAGGATACAATAGTTGCTCTGGGCCCGAACGGACTGGCCCACACTGGGCCATCATAGGATTAATGTGGACAGTCCGCTAGTGTGGCCTGCTCACAGAGAACTGTGGGCCTCACCTGGGCAAGCCCACACTGGGCCTGTTTAGGTTTGGTGTGGGCTGGCCCTAGCCCACTGTGCCCGCAAAAAGCCAGCATGGGCCCCGCAGGGACATGTTTGCAGGGCTGTCCTGTTTCTAAATTTCATTTTTTTTGGTTTTGTTAATTTTTCTCCTTTGGCTGTTTATATAGTTTCTGTTTGCTATTTCAGTTGTATTATTTTTGTTTCTGAAGTTTGAATTATTTTGTTTTCAATTCTAATTATATTTTTGTGATTTTCTTTCTTGTTTGTTTCTACTTGCTCTCTCCAGTTGCATTAGATTTGTTTTTGTGATCTATATAATTTGTCTATATAATTAGTTTATAAAGTTTGTATTTTGTTTCCCTTTATTGATTTTCTTTTATATACTTATATATTTGTATTTTGTTGGAATTGTGGTTTCGTTTCAAGCAATTATTTATTTGCTGATTCATTGGTTGCAAAATTTGATGTATTTGTTTGTGTTTTTTTGACTGGCTGATTGAGATCATAAACCAACCCAGCTCCCAAAGTGACTGTTTATTTGATGCATATCTTCTTTGTCTTGGCAGGGCTTGAGCACCAGGGGCAGAGGACTGGTTTTATTTTAGGTGGTGGTATTTTCCTCACAGTGTGCAGTGATCACCTCACCACCGTGTGTTGTGACTTGTCTTAATATTTGTGTGTGTGTGTGTGTGTGTGTGTGTAATGTGTTCAGCAGGTGAGCCATGCTGGCTACTGCTGCTTGCTATTTCTAACTCCCTCTACCACATGGCATTACTTAAGGAAACCTAAAACACCCTAGCACCCCTAGTGGTAAGGAAGAAAACTGCCCACAAAATTCTTATTACCAGGCTCATGTCTGTTACACCTCATATATGACTCGTGAGACCCACTTTCCTGCAGAGTTTAGCTCCAACTTTGATCAAACTCACACACCTGTGATTTTCTTATGATCCTGAAGACACGCTCAGGTGTGTTTGATTGAGGTTAGAACTAAACTCTGCAGGAAAGTGGATCTCGTGAGCCAGATTTGAGGATCCCTGGCCTGTATGAAACAACAGGTTCTGAAAAGGTGTCTTTTGCTTTGAGCCATTCCAGTTCAATTGAGTGACTAAAGAATGGCCAGTCAATGTTAGTATTCTCCTAGTTGAATTACAAGGCTGCCTACACAAAACCTGCATGGGCCCAAAGGATACAAAAGTTGCTCTGGGCCCGAACGGGTTGGCCCACATTGGGCCATCATAGGATTAATGTGGACAGTCCGCTAGTGTGGCCTGCTCACAGAGAACTGTGGGCCTCACCTGGGCAAGCCCACACTGGGCCTGTTTAGGTTTGGTGTGGGCTGGCCCTAGCCCACTGTGCCCGCAAAAAGCCAGCATGGGCCCCGCAGGGACATGTTTGCAGGGCTGTCCTGTTTCTAAATTTCATTTTTTTTGGTTTTGTTAATTTTTCTCCTTTGGCTGTTTATATAGTTTCTGTTTGCTATTTCAGTTGTATTATTTTTGTTTCTGAAGTTTGAATTATTTTGTTTTCAATTCTAATTATATTTTTGTGATTTTCTTTCTTGTTTGTTTCTACTTGCTCTCTCCAGTTGCATTAGATTTGTTTTTGTGATCTATATAATTTGTCTATATAATTAGTTTATAAAGTTTGTATTTTGTTTCCCTTTATTGATTTTCTTTTATATACTTATATATTTGTATTTTGTTGGAATTGTGGTTTCGTTTCAAGCAATTATTTATTTGCTGATTCATTGGTTGCAAAATTTGATGTATTTGTTTGTGTTTTTTTGACTGGCTGATTGAGATCATAAACCAACCCAGCTCCCAAAGTGACTGTTTATTTGATGCATATCTTCTTTGTCTTGGCAGGGCTTGAGCACCAGGGGCAGAGGACTGGTTTTATTTTAGGTGGTGGTATTTTCCTCACAGTGTGCAGTGATCACCTCACCACCGTGTGTTGTGACTTGTCTTAATATTTGTGTGTGTGTGTGTGTGTGTGTGTGTGTACACAGTGAAGTGCAGTGATTCACCTGCAGGTGGTGTGGTCTGATTATCCGCCTCTACTGGTCCCTGGCCCTCGATGTGTTTTAAAACTTAGTGGCCCGTTGGGCAGGAAGTGTGTCAGTATTTATTTTAACATTGCTTTTATTCAAGATTTGTCAATAAAGAGTTAATTTTTGTATTGTTACTCATGTCTCTGACTCTAATTGGCGATACGAATCTGTGTATGCCTCTGTAGGTGGTTTATTCTAATTCTTTGGGTGAAATTCCCATAGTGGCATAGTCAGAGTGAGACTGATATCTTGTTCCATTCCCATTGTATTTAAAGCAATAATCCCTTTTTGCCCTCTTACCCCCACCACATTGTGGCATAGTCGGCAGGATATTCCGTCCTGACAGGGGTGAAGAGTGTTATCAATTAGTGCTACCTGATGTTTTGAGGGAAGAGTTTTTGATGCAGCTGCACCAACAACATGGGCATCAAGGGGTTGAGCGCACCAGTGAGTTGATTCAGCAGCGGTGCTATTGGCCAAATATGCTGGCCGATATTACCCGTTGGTGTCAGGAATGTGAACGCTGCCAGCTTGCCAAAGATAATTGGCCAGTAGCACGTGCTTTTATGGGCCATTTACTAGCTTTGAGGCCTAATGAAGTCCTCGCCATTGACTTCACGGTACTTGAACCTTCATATTCCGGACAGAAAAACATATTAGTGATGACTGATGTGTTTAGTAAATTTTATATGGCAGTCCCCACACACGACCAAAGAGCCAAGACCGTGGCCCAAGTTTTGGTTGAGGAGTGGTTTTATAAGTTTGGGGTCCCAGGCCGTATTCATTCAGACCAGGGCCGTAAGTTTGAATCCGCTCTTATTCGGCAGCTTTGTGAGCTTTATCAGGTAAGGAAATCTCGTACCACCCCCTACCATCCGGCGGGTAATGGGCAATGTGAGCGATTTAATCGCAGTTTGCATAACTTGTTGCGAACATTGCCAGGCTCTAGGAAGAGGGACTGGGTGTCTTGTTTGTCACAGGTGATATTGTGTTATAACACCACTCCTCATCAAGTGACGGGAGAGTCCCCATATTACCTAATGTTCGGTCAAGAATCCCAGTTGCCGATAGACTTTTTGTTTGGTAGGGTGCCTGAACTGGCCGCAAGAAGCATACACAGCTGGGTCGTGGAACATCGTAGGCGATTGCAGGTTGCCTTTGAGGGGGCATGTAAATGGCTGAAGGCTGCAGCAGCCCGTCGGAAGAGGCAGCATGACCAATATGTTTGAGATCTACCCTTGTCTGAAGGTCAGTTAGTCTACTTAAGAGATCATGTAGTGCGGGGTCGCCACAAGATCCAGGAGTTGTGGAGTTCTGTGATATATCAGGTGGTCCACTCCCCCAAAGGGGGAGGTGTGGTGTATACCATTGCGCCGGTTACAGATCTGGGTAAGGTACTGAGAGTGCATCGTTCTCTGTTGAAGGCTTGTGTCCAGAAGGAGGTTTTGCCTGTTGATCAGTCCGCTGGTGTTGTAGAGAATCAGGAGGACCCCCAGGAGTATGAAGAGGCAGACAATGTCAATTTGATGGTACTGGTGCCAGAGACTCCTCGGGCTATTCAGGGAATTGGATCTCGGGATGTTGGGCGCTCAGTACAGCCTGAGGTTCAAGAATTATTGCCAGCGGGTCTTCCTACTGTGGGTGCGGTTTTGGTGGAATCAGAAGAACGGGGTGTGGAACTTATAGTAAGGGAAAGTGAAGTACCTCCCGGTTCCCATAATGAGAGGATGGTTACCCCTCGGCGGTCAGGCCGAGCTGGGGCAGGTCAGCATTCAAATTTACATCGTCTGCCCCGGGCTGTAGGAGAGGTAAGGAATAGGGCTACCGGTAGTGGTTCCCATAATGAGACGTTGTCCCTTTTTTATTTTATGGTATATTTTTTTCTTTTTCACTTTTCTTTATTAGTACTGTTATTATTACTCTTATTGTTAACATTGTTATTGTTACTGTTTTTATTTATTTTTTTGCTCTCTGAAAAGCCTCCCGTGGACTGGTGTTGAAAATTAG
>NW_015657295.1:0-1313 GCF_001515625.1 Sinocyclocheilus rhinocerous
CAGTTAGTAAATTAATAGAGTGCAAGTCTAAAAGGGGCAAGTTTAATTGTAAAGAATAGAATTAGAATAGAGTGCTAGAATTAGAGGGTCAAGTAAAGATGGAAGAGATGTGTTTTTAGCCGATTCTTGAAGATGGGTAAGGACTTTTGAGTTGGGAAGGTCATTCCACTAAGAGGGAACATTTAATGTAAAAGTCAGTCTCTTTGGGATGGCACAATAATGCACCGTTCACTTGCAGAACACAAGCTTCTAGAGGGCACATGAGTCTGAAGTAATGAATTTAGGTAAAGGGGTGCAGAGCCAGTGGTGGTTTTGTAGGCAAACATCAATGCCTTGAATTTTATGCGAGCAGCTATTGGTAGCCAGTGCAAATTGATAAACAGAGGTGTGACGTGCATTCTTCTCGGCTCATTAAAAATGTATCTTGTTGCCGCGTTCTGGATTAATTGTAAAGGTTTGATAGAACTGGCTTGAAAACCTGCCAAGAGAGCATTGCAATAGTCCAGCCTGGACAGAACAAGAGCTTGAACAAGGAATTGTGAAGCATGTTCCGAAAGAAAGGGCCTTACACAAAATAATGTTCTTTTTAGCAGCATCATATGACCCCTTTAATTGGTATAAATGGCTCATTCGGCCATTTCCATGAATAAATCGTTGCATGTAACATTTGGTTGCTAAACTATTATTTGATATGTAAAGAAGGCTTTGTACTTCTCTCGTATCCCAATTTCCACCTAAAACCGCATCATTCACATACGCAAAAATGTGTTTAAAAAAACACCACAGCATGGCGATCTCGCGCTGATCGGTACAACCTACATATTGTACAACAGACTAAATTGAGTAACCAAATACCTTTTGTATGTTTAGTTGTCTTATTTAGTTTGATGAAGAGGCTGCACTGTCAAGTTAGCAATGCTAGAATTGATATGTTGTGTGTGCGCGTGAGGCGCCGACACTAACACTTCCTTTATATCAGCAGAAAGATATCGGGTCTTTTTACAGTGCCAGTAGTACCAACTCAATTCTGTACCTGCTCGAAGTCACCCACTTTCAAACGCTCCTGTGTTTTTGTGTGCGTGCTCTGGTTTCAAATTACAAAACCAAAAGATTCTATTTACATTGTGTTTTGCAGCGTTGAGTATTGTAGTCACAGGCATCTCTGTTGAAAGCAGTGGCCAATCAGAGGTGTTTACTGTAGGTTAGTCAGAATCCGCTCTGATCTAATTTTTTTTCCTGCAAGTTTGCGTAGTTCTACATGCTCACATATCTTCCTATTATCACAAGACAAAAAGAAAGCATACACGATGTAA
>NW_015657296.1:0-10108 GCF_001515625.1 Sinocyclocheilus rhinocerous
ATGTTCTGCATAACATCTGCTTTTGTGTTTGACTCAAGAATTAAGTTTTAAACAACATGTGGGTGAATGAATAATGACAAAATTTACTTTTTGGCAAATGATTAATTTATTAAGTTTTGATTATCAAGGATTTGGTTAATGCATCTATTTATAGATTATTTAGGAGAAAAACTAACTAGATAAGCAGACATTTTTGTTAGAAAAACTAACTAGATAAGCATACATTTTTGTTAGTTAGAAGTTCTTTATAAAGCTCAGTATCTGTATGATAAACTGTATCTCAACAAAGAAAACTATTCTTTTCTGTTCTAGACTTTCAGACTGCAGTATCACTGAAGAAGGTTATAAAGCTCTGGCTTCAGCTCTGAGATCAAACCCTTCACACCTGATAGAGCTGGATCTCACAGGAAATTATCCTGGACAATCAGGAGTGAAGCAGCTCAATGATTTAATACTGGATGGACACTATAAATTGAACACCATCAGGTGGAGAAATCTTAACATTTAAAAGTTGTACTTTAAAATTAACTTTCTGCAGCCATGCTGCAGTGCTGCATCAATAATCAGTTGAGAAGTCATGTCTTCTTTTGATTATTTTTTTAATCACATCACAGCACATACAATATGCAAGATCAGGAGCATTATATTACATTGTATTAACAGAACAGATGTGTGATTCTTCTGTAATTTTTTTAAAATATGTTCCACGTGAATAGCAAATTGACCTTAAACAGTTACTGAACAGTCTACTAAATACTATTTTTAAATACATTTATTTCGTGCATGGATTGTGCCATCTAGCGGCTGCATGTGGAGCACGATTAGCATCTTAGCTATATGGTCCACTAATGAATAATACAACTTGTCCTGTACACCGTTTTCATGGTTTCTTTAAGTATCTGAATTAATTTTTCCAAATTGGCTAAACACCCCCTGACTAAGCCTTTTACAGCAGCCACCCCCAAAACTCTCGAGGAGTGGAAACATAATGTCTCTTGTCCAAAAACCTAAATTCTTAATTCTCTTCTACACCCTGCAGGTTTCTGAAAAGTCCCGCTGCACAGGAAGCGTGCAAGTATCTCACTAAAGTTCTGGGTAAAAGTCCATTACTTCTGACAGAACTGGATCTGAGTGAAGATAAATTAGGAGATCTGGATGGAGAGAAGCTCTCTGCTCTTTTGATGGACTCTCATAGCAAACTGGAGAAAATGAAGTGAGTCAACATGATTTATACATTATAACTTCTGTTTATTCATTATAAAAGACTGTCAGTCACATCTGTGAGCAAAAATAAAGACCTAATGATCTGATGTGTGTTGAATATGTGTTGAAAAAAAAATAATGCTGTTTTTCTGTTTAGGCTGAATAATTGTAAGTGGACAGAGAAAAGCTGTTCAGTTCTAGCTACTGTTCTCTCCTCCAAAACCAACCTGAAAGAGATGAACCTGAACAACAGCCGTCTGCTGGACTCAGGAGTCAAAGAGATCTGTGAGGGACTGAAGAATCCTGTGTGTGAGCTGAAGATACTCAAGTGAGTACAATTCACCAGCAGCTACACTGAACAAAATAACAATCATAATAATATGGTTTAACTAGATATTCTGTTTCCTCTGTCTTTTCCCTTCTGTCAAAACTTTGAGATTTGATTTAATTAATTTAAGAATTGTTTTAATTGACACTTGAAATTTAATTTGTAGCATTCCGTTTTTTTATAATCTCACAGACACTAATTTTAAGTGGCATTTAGGGAACTAGTTGACCACAACACACCCCCACACACACATACTGTATGTATATATAAAAATATATATATATAAGCACATATCCGCATTACTTGAAAACTCATTGGATAATGCAATGTTCAATTATTATTTTCAGGCTAAGTAAGTGTGATCTAACAGATGAAAGCTGTTCAGCTCTTACTTCGGTTCTCAGTTCAGACTCCAGCAGTCTGAAGGATCTTGACCTGAGCAATAATAATCTACAGGATTCAGGAGTGAAGCTGCTCTCAGATGGGCTAAAAGAGAACTGTAAGCTAGAGAAGCTCTGGTGAGTTGCTGTGTAACTCTGGGCCTTTTGTTTGTTTAAATAGTTACTCATCAGTAAGTAAGTAATCATGTCAAAAAGTGTGTGTGCGTGTGTGTGTGTGTGTGTGTGTGTGTGTGTGTGTGTTTATATAGCATGTATACACATGTATAAGCATTATTTTGTTATTGTAATGGCAGGAAGCAAATTTTTTCTCACCTGAACATTTTCACAATGCTGTAGTTAAATTTTCACAATGTATCATGTGAAAAAATGGTGTAGTCATTCTGTAGTCAACATTTTGTCCTCTTGCACTGGTTGTCATGACAATGTCAGTTTAGGTTTATGACTGCTGCACATGAGAGCTCACTGACAGAACTAATCCAGTGCTACAAATAAGTACAACAGCATTCCACTGAAACATTCTGGCATGAATGAAAAAAAAAGAATAACATGCTTTACTTGTTTGAAAAAGTAAATCAGTTAATTTGTTGTTAATTTAAAAAGCACTGCATTACTTTACTCATTGCTTGAAAAAAGTAATCTGACATACAAGTAAACTTTCATTTCTTGAATTTCTAGAATAATTAATTAATCACATAAATGTTCCATTTTCACCTCTGTTCTAGTCTTTCAGACTGCAGTATCACTGAAGAAGGTTATCTAGCTCTGGCTTCAGCTCTGAGATCAAACCCTTCACACCTGATAGAGCTGGATCTCACAGGAAATGATCCTGGACCATCAGGAGTGAAGCAGCTCAGTGATTTACTACAGGATCCAAACTGTAAACTAATACTGAGGTGAGATTACAATGTTCAGTGCATCAAGTGACCGACTGCTAAATTCAGAGTCAGACCTGATTTCACGCTTTGGCTGGCACTTAGCCAGAGATGAATGCGCTCAGTGCTTGGCACATATATCACAACTATGCAGTATTTTCAACCACATAATATTTATTTTAGGCTTCAGACATTTAGATACACATAAGTTCTAGCAAAAAAAAAAGTAGTTTGTAAAATACACATTAACGTCTATGGAATCAGCGATAATGATCCTTTCAACTATATTTTGATGCGTTTTATTAATATAATGTAGGTAACAATAAAGTTTATTCTATTCTTCTCACAGTTCACCAGCCACTTACTGTCACGTTAACACTCAGTTTGGATGTCGTTGTTTTCAGTTTGCACCATTTTCCTTAGTTTGTTGTCATTGTTGTTAATTGATTTGTAATTTGGCTCAGCTGTGTTCAGTTCATTTTCACCAGTTAAGTTCTCTCAGTTTCTGTTCATTGGGTCTGACCACGTTAATACTTTGTAGATGTTACCTGTGTCTTCTATGGACTGAGTGCTATATTAAAAATACTACTGTTTCTTTATCATCATTGTGTTCATTTTCGAGTTAACTACAAACCGTGACATTTACTTTCATGTCTTTCACAAAGTAATATGGTGGAACACATCGCCCGTTATAGATCAACTAATATGATCATTATATAAATAACCAAATACATTTACTAGCACATATTTGAGAAATGGAATATCAGATGTTTCGTAATATAGTAACATGTTTGTGAATATTTTGAATAAAAAAGGGAAAACTAAATAAATGCAATACATTACGCATACAGAGCTATAGTTAATGCAGTCTGTCATGTGACAAGTATGACACGTCACCATGGAAACAATACACATTCTAAAATAACAGTTGCGTTAAACCAAAGACTATAGAGTACCCAAGACATGTCAACTGCAGCTGCCGTTAGAAGTCCCGGTTGCTAGAGAAACAGTCATCGTTCTGAGACGTGCGCTTATGGTGCGTTCAAGTCATGTCGAATAGATCGTATTTACGAGTTGAACGCACATGAACACCACCACAAAGTCGTTATTAGGAGTGGGAAACTCGAAATTTTCTTTAAGCCCTGAGTTTCCGAGTTGGGGGCGTGTCAATGAGAAACATGGCGGAATCGATGGATGCAACGTCTGTGTTGACGGTAAATTGTTGTTTAAATTGATAGTTTAGTTGTCCTATAAACTTAAATGGGTCATTAAACTCACACTGGGAGCTCAGCTAGAATATTTTAAACGTATGTGTGAAAGGGTTAATATTAGACTATTATTAAAAAAGACTATTAGGGTTCTAAGCAAAAAATGTTATACCTTTTTTTGTGTGCAGGTTTTTGAGTCCTGCTGCAGATGAAGCCTGTCAGTTTGTGACTGGAATTGTGGGTAAAAACCCGTTACTCCTGAGAGAACTGAATCTGAGTGAACGTGAACTAGGAGACACACAAGTGAATCAGATCACTGCTTTACTGCGGGATAGACACTGTAAAATCAAGCTACTCTACTGCGGGATAGACACTGTAAACTCAACACACTGACGTGAGTATTGCACATTGTTTTATACTTTACAGTATACGTATCTTTAAAACAGAATAACAGTTTATATTACATTTTGATAATTGTCATTGAAATTTTTTTTAAACTCTTATTTGTATAGAAAGCCATTAGGACTCAGACACTGCGTGCAGCTAAAATAAGCACAGTTGATGAAAACGTCAACCATAAAAATGAATGATTGTGACATAGAGGTTACGCTGCTAAATATAGTGAATCCCAGTTAAAGTGCAAAAAAACACTAATGCTTATTTCATTTAAACCTGTTATCATGACCCTAACTTGTTGGTGAGTCCTCACAACAATCACAAACATTAGACTGAATGTTGCTGCAGCTTTATAAACACAGTTGCATAAAGGCCACCGTTTAGCATTTCACTCCTGCATATGAATGCAAGGCATGTTAAACATGAGGCTTAGTTTAAAACATGTTTATAGTTGCTCATTTAGAAATTAATAAGGCAGACCATGCAATATTCACAATGAAATGAGTAAAAGAGAATTCACTTATTTTAGATGTTGATTTTAGATGCTTTCTGAAGCGTGCTGCAACTGCTACAGCAAGCAACGAGTATTTGAATGTTGAGCAGCAGCTTATTGGCTGCTGATGCGAAAGAAACCAATCAGCTGCGCCATGTGAATAATGATGTGATTATATTAGATTGAGTGCCATGCGCCTTGTAGTTTCATGACAGAGCTTTGTATTTATTGACATGTTAAAGCTAAAAAGAATAATGCTGAATGAGAAAATGAAGATTGTAACATGCTTGTTAAGTTATTAAAAGCACAATAAAACCAATCAGTTTCTTATAAATCACATCCTTGTGAATAATGATGTGATTTATATTAGATTGAGTGCCATGTGCCTTCTAGTTTCATGACAGAGCTTTGTATTTATTGACATGTTAAAGCTAAAAAGAATAATGCTGAATGAGAAAATGAAGATTGTAACATGCTTGTTAAGTTATTAAAAGCACAATAAACTGTGCTAGAGCACTGCATTCTCTATTCACAAGCTTTCAGGTGGCCCTGTATGCATGTACAATACAATACACTATATTTACACATTACACATTATGTATCAAAATGCCTGACTTGGTGTGTATTCAGGTAAACAGTCAGATTTGTCTAAAGTGAGCGTAAACAGTTGGGAGAAAATCAGGTGTGTATCAATAAATTAAATCTGTGCATTTAGTATTAAAGTGACAGCAACCTAATATACCTGCTGCTCTTGACTGAAAAACTTTTGTAGCATATTTAATTTATGCAGTCTCCACAGTTTTATTTTATTTCATATTTAATGACGCCATTTTTTTTAGTATTTTGTACTTGAATATTAGGCTACATAAAAAAACCAGCTAATTTGCGTCTTTGTTCTGGTGTGTTTATTTGTCTTATTGCTTGTAATTTGATTTTGCTTTTATCATAGATTGTTTACTTATTTACTTAATTGCTTAAGAAGATTTTACTTATATTAGACTAGGTTTGCTGTGGCATTGAAATGCATGTTGTGTCAGAAGAGAGTCCCAATGTCTTTGGCTTTAAAACGCTTTCTGTTAATGAAGTTGTGTGTTGTGGCTAAAATATTCCAAATAATTTTTCCTGTCTTTGTTTTCTTTCTCTGCAGGCTAAATAATAACAGTATTACAGCAGAAGGTTGTTCTGCTCTGACTTCAGTGTTTATTTCAAATCCTTCAAACCTGATAGAGCTGGATCTGAGTGGAAATAAATTAGGAAACACTGGAATCAAGATGATCTGTGTTCTGTTGAGAAATCCACAATGTAGCTTGAAGAAACTGAAGTGTGTATTTGTATTCATCTACATTTCTGCATGATAATAAACATTTATAATTGTCCATTTGATTAGATTAACTGAAAAAAAAATTAAGATGGCTATGGAAACTAAAATGATTTTTTTTTTTTTACTTTGTGTTTAAAGAGAACTTTAGCCATTGTATGAAACTCAAATGAAGCAGGTTCTATTAATGCACTGGGTGTAGTACTTAACAGCTTTTTTATGTATATTTAGACTTTCAGACTGCAGTGTCACTGAAGAAGGTTATAAAACTTTGACTTCATCTCTGAAGTCAAACTCAAACCTGATAGAGCTGGATCTCACAGGAAATGATCCTGGAAAATCTGGAGTGCAGGGTCTCATTGATTTACTGCGGGGTGAATGCTGTAAATTAAAGATTGTCAGGTAATAAGAGCCTTTTAGTATTTCGAAATAAGCCAAAGACATATTCAGATGTGTGCAACTAGTTAAATGTGACAAATAAAGCAAATGCAGAATTAGACTGACATGAAGAGGAATGTACTGAATTGCTATTCAGCAAAACTGGTAATATTTATCACAATATGCTGCAAAAGGCATAAAATAAAACAAGATTATCTAATCTAAATTTTCTAAATGTTCTGCTTCCTGTAGGTTTTTGAAAAGTTTGGCTGCACAGGAAGTGTGTGACTATCTGAGTCAAGTTCTTGGTACAAATCCATTAGTACTGACAGAACTGGATCTGAGTGAAGATAAATTAGGAGATCTGGATGGAGAGAAACTCTCTGCTCTTTTGATGGACTCTCATAGCAAAGTAGAGAAAATGAAGTGAGTGAACATGATTTATAGCTTTTGTTTTGTTCAGTATAAAGTACTGTCAGTCACATGTTGAGCAGATATGAAGAGCTGTTGATCTGATGTGTGTTGAATATGTGCTGAATAATAAACAATGCTGTTTTGTG
Source organism: Sinocyclocheilus rhinocerous (assembly GCF_001515625.1). Lineage (NCBI taxonomy): Eukaryota > Metazoa > Chordata > Actinopteri > Cypriniformes > Cyprinidae > Sinocyclocheilus > Sinocyclocheilus rhinocerous. The sequence goes on from NW_015657296.1 coordinate 7,158, forward strand.
TTCAGGCTGAATAATTGTAAGTGGATAGAGAAAAGCTGTTCAGTTCTAGCTACTGTTCTCTCCTCCAAAACCATCCTGAAAGAGATGAACCTGAACAACAGCCGTCTGCTGGACTCAGGAGTCAAAGAGATCTGTGAGGGACTGAAGAAATCTAAGCTAAAGATATTAAAGTGAGTACATTTCAACATCACCTACACTTCTGGTAGCTTCCAGAGGTGAAAAAAACTGTAAGATTTTTTTTTCTCTCATAACAGTGGTATTATCTCTAGGTAAAACTCAAATTAAAACTTAAATAATTTTTTTGTTGAATGTGATAAAAAAATGGCACAATTATAAATAAAATAAAATAAATGTAGCAAATAATTACAATGAAGTATAATTAATTAGTTATTTATATCAGCTGCCAGTGGTAACTGTAGCAGAATTATTATTACCATCAACTAATCTGTTCGTCCAGCGAGCATTCAGTGTAATTTCATATCAACTCTAAAAAAAAAAATATTTTTGTGGCCACAGAAAATAACTTTCTTACAAGTACTAATGCAGTAGAGCATGTAACCAGATCGGCTTGTTAAAGGGACATTATCTGAAAGCAGTGACAGTCAGAAACCCATGTAATTTGTACACAAAATGTTATTAACTAAACACTAACACACAACTAGTGTAAGCAAACAAACATACAATCACACATCCATGGGGGAGGGGCACATGAGCCTGAATGAATGAAGCCATTAGAGAAACAGGATGAAGCTATGAAAAGGAGTCAGTTAACCACCTGAGTGAATCCATCAGCACCGTTTTCTGAAGATGGGGTCTACAGCTTATTCTAAACCTCTGTTCCATTTAGTTAAATGTATGATACTTGCATTGCCTTGGTCGTTGAATAGTGTCTGGATGCAGTCTTGGATGAAAGTCTTGATGGTTCGAAGGTTCGATGGTGTTGGAATTGCAATCACGTTCTACCAGGTTTGAACACTGACAAACTCCAAATATGTTATTCTGACTTGGTGGTGGTTGAGAGAGTTTTCTCCCAGATGGAAAGTGAAGACATGGCTGTAGTCCATAAAAAAGCTGAAGTGGTTTGCTTACATGTCTGTTTTTTGTTTATCATATCTGATCATGTATTCAGCTCTGGTGTGTTCTAGTTATATATTGTGACTCAGCATATTGTGCAGCAATTAATTAACTTGAAACACAATGTTAAATTTAAATGTAAAAATGTATTTAAATTTAAGCTTTATGTTTTGTAGACTTTCAAACTGCTGTATCACAGAAGAAGGTTATAAAGCTCTGGCTTCAGCGCTAAACTCAAACCTGATAGAGCTGGATCTCACAGGAAATGATCCTGGACAATCAGGAGTGAAGCAGCTCATTGATTCACAAAAGGGATGGGGTATTTTATCAAAAACACTGAAAACACTGAGGTAAGTGTTATTAAAATAGTAAAATGCAAAAATTTATAGCTGGAAGAGAGTTAAACCATCAAAAAGACATTTAAAAAAGCTTTGAAATTACTGACCTTGAAATTACCCTTTAAAACAAGATTGCAAAAAATCATTATATAGCAGGTAATGTCAGTGTACTTCTCCTGTGTCCAGGTTTTTGGGTCCTGCTGCAGATGAAGCCTGTCAGTATGTGAAAGGAATTGTGGGTGAAAACCCGTTACTCCTGAGAGAACTGAATCTGAGTGAACATGAACTTGGAGACACACGAGTGAATCAGATCACTGCTCTACTGCAGGATAAGCACTGCAAACTCAACACACTGACGTGAGTATTGTGTTCATTTATTATTGTAGATTGATCTTAAATCAGGTGACAAAACAGTATTTCTCAGTGATTCATTTCTCAGAGACTGAATGTTGGCACCAGGTATTTCATGTTTATAAATTCTCTCTCCTGTTCAATATTTTAGTCTGCGTAAGTGTGGTCTAACAGAGGAAAGCTGTTCAGCTCTCGCTACAGTCCTGAGATCAAACTCCAGTCTGAAAGAACTTGACCTGAGCAACAATAATCTGCAGGATTCAGGAGTGAAGAAACTCCAGAACGGATTAGAAAATACAAACTGCACACTGAAGAAACTCAGGTGAGCTCAGTGTGAATCATTGTTTGATTTTAATCATAACATTACTAAATTTTTTAAACAAAAATTACTATAGAAACAGGAAACAGAAAGAAACAATAAAAAAATGCCTTTGTCAAACGATGCATTTTTCTTTACTTATAAGAGAAAGTACATTTGACTGAGGTGAGAGATGATGAAATAATACAAAATAAATGAAATGCAGGCCAATTATTAACAAACATCATTTCACTAATTCAATATTCTGCACAATTTGTTGTTGCATCAGAATTAAAGTGATTTCAAGATAAACTAAATCTGCCTACTGATTTCCCATTTTATCTTCCCATCTGCAGGTTTTTGGGTCCTGCTGCAGATGAAGCCTGTCAGTATATGACTGGAATTGTGGGTAAAAACCCGTTACTCCTGAGAGAGCTGAATCTGAGTGAACAGAAGCTAGGAGACAAACAAATGGATCAGATTGCTGCTCTACTGCGGGATAAACACTGTAAACTCAACACACTGATGTGAGTATTGAATACATCATTATTTTGATGTTATATTTTCACTTGTTTTGTATTAAAACTGTCATTGTTGTTTATTAAAGAAGGTTTTGAGATAAACTGAATACTGTTTCCTGTCTTTGTTTTCTTTCTCTGTAGGCTGAATAATAACAGCATTACAGCAGAAGGTTGTGTTGCTATACCTCATTTGTAAAGGGTTTTATTGGTTTTGTCTCATCGCACCAGGACACGGCATCACAGTATGGTAGGGGCGTAACATTTCCGTCACACGCTTGAGGTATTCGGCTAATCACAATGCACTGGATAGCTGGCCAATCAGAGCACACCTCGCTTTTCAGACCGATGAGCTTTGTAAAAATCGATGCG
>NW_015657296.1:10220-14619 GCF_001515625.1 Sinocyclocheilus rhinocerous
TTTGGGTTTTTTTTACCTTAAACAGCATAAACACATTTCATTACACCAAATACACAAAATAATGTTCTTTTTTAGCAGCATCATATGACCCCTTTAACTGGTTTGGGCTAAAACTATCATTGTTGTTCAGTAGAGAAGGTTTTGAACTAAATTGAATACTGTTTCCTGTCTTTGTTTTCTTTCTCTGCAGGCTGAATAATAACAGTATTACAGCAGAAGGTTGTGCTGCTCTGACTTCAGCATTTAATTCAAATCCTTCAAACCTGATCGAGCTGGATCTGAGTGGAAATAAACTAGAAAACTCAGGAATGAAGAAGATCTGTCATCTGTTGGAAAATACACAATTCAGATTAGAGAAACTAAAGTGTGTAATTTTATTTATCTACAATTCTGCATATTAGACTATATTTCTGCATGCTATATTTAAATTGGATTAATGAATGTCCAATTGATTAGGTTAATTATCATGAAAAAAAAAATGTATTTAAATGTTGGCATGGCTTTCACTGTGTAAACACATATTTTAGCGTAGAACATTAAATAATTTCTCATGTTTATTATTTATGAAACACAGTATATCAAAATAATCAACAAATTAATAATTTTCCAAAATAAACATTAGTTTCAGACCAATTTTTTCATTGTAAATTTTCAAATATCGTAAGCAATCAGATGAACCATGCATTGGTTTATACCTAATATAAGCATTAAGTACTTTGTTTATGAATGTTATCTCTTGTGTTCAACATTTTAGTCTGCGTAAGTGTGGTCTAACAGAGGAAAGCTGTTCAGCTCTCGCTACAGTCCTGAGATCAAACTCCAGTCTGAAAGAGCTTGACATGAGCAACAATAATCTGCAGGATTCAGGAGTGAAGAAACTCCAGAACGGATTAGAAGATACAAACTGCACACTGAAGAAACTCAGGTAAAAGGGTTAAGTGAATGTTTATTAGATTTTAATTATTTGAGTGGTTATTAACATTCTTTTTACTTCACTACATTTTTACATTTAACAAAAGAGATAGATGCTTATTTCAGCCAATGAATTTTGTTTTTCTTAGTGTTGCTCATAAAAAGCAAGTGATACATATTAATTAATTATATAAGATAATAATCAGATCAAATTAATCCCATAACTATTTAATTAAGCTGGAGATAAATAAATGTTACTGTAAACTGTAGCTTTTAATATAGTCAATTTATGTGTGTGTGGACATTGCTTTTGTTAAATGTGTATGTGTACAGAGGCCTGCTGCACAAAACCAATTTCGGAGGCTACACAGGTTAACTGAGTTTAGTTTGAGCAAACTCTGTTCTACACTTTTTTTCTTTTTTTTCCCTCAAGAAGGTGAAATGTTTTATAGTGGTGAACTGTGTTTTGTGTGATTGGCTGTTCACTGTAGATGTCACACCTTCAGGTGCACATTCCTGAGTTGGTATGTTTTGTAAGTTATGTATTTGTGCACCAGAGATTATAGTAAATTAAAATGTCAGTGGTTTGCACTAACACATGAATAAAATCACGTTAATGTGATTTTATTGTAATTGTTGGTCACTGTAATGTGATTTCAATTAAGGTTACTGATTAATATTAACCCATTACACCAAACACTGGTTTACCTGTTATCCAAAGAGGAAAATTTTATTTATAATGTATTTATAGACTTATGTGGATAACAAATGTAGTTTTTCATGTTTATTATGTATTTATTTTCTAGACTTTCAGACTGCAGTATCACTGAAGAAGGTTATAAAGCTCTGGCTTCAGCTCTGAGATCAAACCCTTCACACCTGATAGAGCTGGATCTCAGAGGAAATGATCCTGGACAATCAGGAGTGAAGCAGCTCAATGATTTACTACAGGATAAGCGCTGTAAATTAAAGACCATCAGGTAATTTAAAAACTTTAAATACTTTAATTAGTAACTGCTCTTCAATGACGCTTCAATGTAACATCAATAATTAGTCAGCTATATCTTGTTTTGATCTAGTGTTTAATTAATAGTGATTTACTACAGGATCCAAACTATCAACTAAAACTGAGGTGAGATGTGATTAATACAAAATTGATCATATATAGGCAATTTGCTTATAAAAAAATCTTGTTTTAGTAAGAAAATATGTCATTGTTGCACCAAAGTTAGTGATTTCAAGATTTTAAAAATGGGTTTTTAACAATATTTACTATTCTTTCCATTACATCTTAAATGGTTAGGTAATTTAATTGAATCCTATTTCATCTTCTCTTCTGCAGGTTTTTGAGTCCTGCTGCAGAAGAAGCCTGTCAGTATGTGAAAGGAATTGTGGGTAAAAACCCGTTACTCCTGAGAGAACTGAATCTGAGTGAACGTGAACTAGGAGACACACAAGTGAATCAGATCACTGCTTTACTGCGGGATAGACACTGTAAAATCAACACACTTCAGTAAGTATTTCGTATTATTTTATACTTTTATATGTAAAATATCTTCCACACATAACATTATTTTGATGTTATATTTTCAGTATCTTTTTTGGATTAAAGTTATCATTGTTGTTCAATAAGAAAGGTTTTGAGATAAACTGAAGAATCTTTCCTGTCATTGTTTTCTTTCTCTGCAGGCTGAATAATAACAGTATTTCAGCAGAAGGTTGTGCTGCTCTGACTTCAGCATTTAAATCAAATCCTTCAAACCTGAAAGAGCTGGATCTGAGTGGAAATAAACTAGAAAACTCAGGAATAGAGAAGATCTGTCATCTGTTGAAAAATGCACAATGCAAAATGGGAAAACTGAAGTGTGTATATTCAAATCTACATTTTTGCATGTTAATATATATTTGTAAATGTCTATTTGATTGTTAACTGAAAAAATAAGATTACTGAGGCTGAAATTGAAAATACTCCATTTCAGTACTTTTATCTCTGTATAATACTATATACTGTAACTGAATGTAAGTTATTACGTAAATGAGAATTAGATTATGCTGTTTCAAATAGTTTGTCAGATGTTATTTATAAAGCACGGTACTAGTATGATGATCTGTGTTCTAATAAAGAATAAACAAATGAACTTAACTGAGTTAAGAATAACAACTACTATTAACAACAACGTCGTCTTCTTTTTTTCTTTTTCTTCTTTTTATTAGACTTTCAGACTGCAGTATCACTGAAGAAGGTTATAAAGCTCTGGCTTCAGCTCTGAGATCAAACCCTTCACACCTGATAGAGCTGGATCTCAGAGGAAATGATCCTGGACAATCAGGAGTGAAGCAGCTCAATGATTTACTACAGGATAAGCGCTGTAAATTAAAGACCATCAGGTAATTTAAAAACTTTAAATACTTTAATTAGTAACTGCTCTTCAATGACGCTTCAATGTAACATCAATAATTAGTCAGCTATATCTTGTTTTGATCTAGTGTTTAATTAATCGTCTTTAAATCAAACATTGCATATAACATGCAATATTAACATTGGTACAGAGCCGGCCCAAGGCATAAGCGGACTAAGCGGCTGTTTAGGGCCCCCAAGATTACATGAAATGACAGCTTGATTTTTTATTTTTTTTGATGATATATTGTGTTAATGGACAAGGGTAATTATAAAAAAAATTTAATAATTAAATAATCGATATGTATGTATTATTTCCATAGCGACGCGTCATGATCAAATCTGATCAGAGGTGTTTACAGTAGGTTAGTCAGAATCCGCTCTGAACTAATTGTTTTCACAAGTTTACGGAGTTCTACGCACTCCCAGATCTTCCCATTATAACAAGAAAAAAGGTTTCTCACATAATCCATTTAAAATATGAAGAAAAGTTTTGTTTGTTCATATAGCCTATACCAGTGGTCGGCAACAGGCGGCCCGCCAGCAATAATATCTGGCCCGTGCCCGCAGCCAGATTATTTTGATAGCGGCTGGTTCTGAAATAGATCTGTCATGACAGCAACAGTTACTCACAATCAGAGTATGTGAGCAGAGCGGAGTGGGAACGGAGCGGTGTGATTTTGACTGGAACGAGGAGCAGATTTTTTAATGTCGGAGCGTCATGGTTTTCACTCGCTTCAAGAATGCTCCACCACCACTACATCACGAGTACAATTCATGCCAACAGCCCGTAATATAACTGCATATTTAGCAAGAATCCACATGTTAAACATTTAGCTAGCTTGATAGAGAGGGATCACTCAAATCAGAAAGAATGTGATAGCCTAAGGCTATGATGACGGCAATGTACATGAGCGGGAAGTTATAGTTCTCAAGGAATTTGTTTGTTCCTTCTAGATACTGAATATTTTCAGCTGAAAGCATGATTTAAACAAGTACTACAACACTTACTCACACGCAATCGCTCTCTCAATAATGCATTCAAACAAATGTAATCTTACAGTGCTACTTCATCTGTATCCGATTTCG
>NW_015657296.1:14772-16572 GCF_001515625.1 Sinocyclocheilus rhinocerous
CCAATAAGCCACTTTGAAACTCTCCTGTTATTTTATTTTTTAATAAACGTTATGAACAGAACTGTGATATTTCAAACATACTGAAATACTTTAGCCGCAGAGCGGTGTTTCTGCTAGGAGTGGAGCGGGAGCGGGAAATGGTGAACCCGGACGGAGTGATTATTAAATGCTCGGAGCGCGGAGGGGAAATTGTTGACGCTTCACTCCGCTCACATACTCTGCCGGACATCGCCACACAAATGTGGCTTTTTGTTAATGACTGTCCTACTACAGGATTTAACACAAGAGTAACAGCTGACTACCAGTTACAAAAGACACTGTAACAGTCTGTCACAGGCAATTCTAGTTGCATTTTTCATCAATTAATTTCTTAAATTATCCTTTGACTATGTTCTGGCCCGCCATCTAGTGGCGAAATAGTTTTTTGGCCCAATGCCAAACTTACTTGCCGACCCTTGGCCTATACTGTTTCAGGAATGACAAACGTGAGTGTAAAACATTACGAGTGAATCAGCTAAATTGTTCCGCGAGTCATTGCTAAGATTGACAGTGATAAATACTGTAGCAATGGACGGAATGAACTATCTGACAAGCTGATGTCAAAATAGAGCTGTGCATGAAGGGATGCAGAGTAAATTCAGAGTAACAAAACTACAGCAGAGACAAGTCTGTGTTGGCTGAATATATAGCAGCTTTTACAGTTAAAAATTTAATGCATTATTATTTAATTATTCTACCATCGATAATTAACTTATTTATTCATACTTTAGTAGAGTAAACGTACAAAATGTTGGTATAATAGTAATTTTATAATAAATCCAAAAGCAAGATGTGACAAAAACTAGGGAGTGGAAATGGCAACTGAGCTGATGAGTGATCCTCTGCTGCCATCTACTGGTTATAATCGTAATTTCATGTCATTTTCATGTTAAAAGTCTTTGTTTTCTACCTGGTGACATATTTTTGGCAATTTTTTTCATCTTCATGAATGAAAAGTGAATCTTTAAAATTAATTGTACTGCACAACTATACAGTTAAAAAATAATATAGGCTTTAAAATATTTTAAGTGTTTAAAAAAATGTACACTATAGACAAACAGTGGGTAAAGGGCAGTGCATTGTGTGTGTGTGTGTGTGTGTTATATATTCATGTATCTCACTCCAGCCAGCCAACCAATGTTGGCAACCCTGATATATTATAATATAACATTTTACTTGCAGTAGTTTATTTTAGATTTTTTTTTTTGTCTTTAAAAATAACTTTCCTGTGTATATATTTTTGTAATAAAACAATTCTGTTTCATAAACAACTTGGTGCTGATAACAGCTTAACATTATTTACCTTAGCCTACCTAATATTCCAATATCATTATGCCCCAATTAGCTAGTTATAGATTAAGAGTTGTTGTTTTTTATGTACAGATGGTTTGCTGCTGTGTATAATAATTTATGTTGTTAAAATAACATTCTGTTCTGTAAATGCATTGTCTGCTGGTTTATTTACCTACTTTTCAGTACACCACATTAAGTATGCCACTTAGTACTGTAAGACTTTGAATGTTAAAGTGCAAATGAACACCTGATCACTTTTGTGGGTTTGCTAATTGTACAATTAAAAATCGTGGAAGGGTAAAAACATTGGTATGATATAAGCAACACAGCCACAACAAATAAAATTGATAATGGGTGTGTTAGATTTATAGTGTGTGAATAATCAAGCATTGACAATAATCAGCAGTATTGGCGGCACCGAGAGGCCCCCAAATAAAATTCTGCTTAGGGCCCCATAAAGGCTTGGGC
>NW_015657297.1:0-2778 GCF_001515625.1 Sinocyclocheilus rhinocerous
AATAAAATTGTTTCATTTCGTAATCATGTTGCGTTTTTGGTGTATTTTATAGTTCTATTGAAACACAGCCTTTTATGGCCCATGGCAAACAAAGTAAACATTACATGACAAGCAAAGGTTAAATGATTGCAGAAATGTTATTTATTTTAAGGTTTAAAGTGAAGTCTTGTTTAACACTATGTAGGCCTATTCTTGGAAACGAGCTGGCAGCAGAAATCACACAACAAAACAAAATGTATCATTTCATTTAAAGTAAACGAGTAAACAATTTAATAATGCAATTGAAAACAAGGTAATTGATATGACAACTAAAAACAACTAATAATAAAATAACGAGTAAACAATTTAATAATGCAATTGAAAACAAGGTAATTGATATGACAACTAAAAACAACAAATAATAAAATTAATGACGCGATTTCAATATTCATGAGGATAAATTTTTAGGTGTCGTCAATACGTCAGTTTTGCACGTTTAAAGGTGCAATAGGTGATTGTCTTCAGAAAATTTTTTTGTTATGCTGGTTGAAAGTCTCTTCACATCCCGATAGCAATCATTAAGTTAAAGCTGCAGTCCGAAACATTTTTTGGTTAAAAATGATCCGAAATCAATATTTGAGCAAGTACATAACCAGCCAGTGTTCAAAACTATCGCCTTACTTTAGCCCGATTCACAACGGTTGGCTTAAGATAATGTTTTCTAATTTGAGTGGTACGGGTAGGTTTTCGCAGGAAATTCGAGCATGCTGCCGCATCATTACGGCACGTCTGTAAATATAAAGAAGTTGTCCTGGCTAGTATGCATGTGAGGATCCTGCAGGTGGCGGATCGTTTAAAGCCTTTGCTCACAGCAGCTGGAATAATTTCTATTTGTATTTTAATCCAGAAAGGATTATGTGTTTATGAAATGTGACTGAAATTAAATTATATTCAAGTTTTAAAAGTGCTTACAGATAGCCTGGGATTACACAAGTTCTCTTTCAGTCAGTCACTCTCGACGTCACGACGAGTCTACTCGTCGCCGAGGGCGGCCCCCTGCCGCCGCCGCCCCCGCTCCCGCGCAGCAAACGCAGCAGCCTTCAGCAAAGCAGCACCGTGGAGCCATAACTAAACGAGCCAATGCACATTGGCATGCGATTATTGCATCCAGCTGCCGCTGATCACAGCGTGAGTATAAGTAGGCAGCTGGTGCAGCGCATACTCAGCTTGTCGCTTCGGAAACGAGCGATTGTTTCGTTCTGCTCCTGACTACTGCTTTGGAGAAACTCAACGAGTTCAGCACGTTCTAGAAAGCTCTGGTGCTGGCGGTGCGGCGGTGGTTCTTCCCGAGTCGAGTGGGTTGCACACATCAGACTGCACTTATCCCTGTTTGTGTTGCAGGTGGCCATCTCCCCTGTGCACTTCAGCACACTAAAAGAGCAATTCTAAAAGATGTTCCCATTGCGGGAGAATGACCGTCGCGGAGTTGCGGACCAGACTCCGTTTCCTGCAAAGGGGCGGGGTGCCCGTGCCTCTGCCTAGATCTAGGGCTCTAGGGCGGCCGCCGGGGGGACGCTACTTCTGGCAGTAGCCGGACTGGTCTTACGGTGATGGTGAGGAATTCTTCTCAGAGGAACCAACCTCCAAGAGCTCCTCCTTCCACCGGCACTTCGCAGCCAGTGGAGCCACCGAAAGAACAGGCTGGACGCTCTCCTAGGGTACCACTTGTATTCTTCTGTGCTTCCCCCGACGATCGGATGTCGATCACTGCATCGGAGGGTTAGCCAGACCTTTTTGGAAATGATGATCCGGCAGCGCTGCCACCTTCTGGGTGGCCAGCAATGCCGTATACGGATCCAGAAATGGTGGCTATGCTTGCCCGGGCCGCCGAGAGGATCGGGCTCGAGTGGAAACCTCCACTGCCTCCCGAACCCTCAAGGCTGGACGATTGGTTTCTCAGGGTGGCTCGCGCTGGTTCTCACGGCCCCATCCCAGTGCCTTTCTTCCCGGAGGTGCATGACGAGCTCACTGGGTCGTGGACGGCACCTTTCACTGCCAGAAACCGCCCCAGTGGCTCATCCTCCCTCACCACCCTCGACAGTGGGGCAGCGCGGGGGTATACAGAAGTCCTTCCGGTGGACCGGTAGGTTGCGAGTACTCGTCGGCCCTGACCGGCAGTGCTTATGTGGCCTGCGGAGAAGCTGCCTCTGCCCTACACGCTATGGCGTTGTTGCAGGTTCATCAGGCAAAGGCACTGAAGGACCTGCACGAGGGTGGGCATGACCCAGAAGTTCTTAAGGAGCTCCACACCACTACTGACCTCGCGCTACGAGCGACGAAGGTCACTGCGGCCTTTGCTCAGAGCAGCTGGAATAATTTCTATTTGTATTTTAATCCAGAAAGGATTATGTGTTTATGAAATGTGACTGAAATTAAATTATATTCAAGTTTTAAAAGTGCTTACAGATAGCCTGGGATTACACAAGTTCTCTTTCAGTCAGTCACTCTCGACGTCACGACGAGTCTACTCGTCGCCGAGGGCGGCCCCCTGCCGCCGCCGCCCCCGCTCCCGCGCAGCAAACGCAGCAGCCTTCAGCAAAGCAGCACCGTGGAGCCAGTCGCAGGGCAGCCGCCCCACCCGTCCAGGCCCCCGCAAAACCTGGTGGCAAGCGGAGGAGCAAGAGGCCCTGAGACGGGCGACCCAGAGATGGAGGGAGCTGCTCTTCGGGAGATGGTGAACGCACCACTCCCTCCCCCGGTGGAGGGCCGGGCGGAGAATCATTTGTTTCTTTTTTTCCC
>NW_015657297.1:6123-6687 GCF_001515625.1 Sinocyclocheilus rhinocerous
GTAGCGCGATTTATTGTAATGCTTTTTTCCTCAGTTGGTCAGAACAAACGTGGCAGGCAGACTTGTTACTTGTTCAGATGACAATATACGGTGAAAATTCTTATTTGGGTCATATATTCCAAGATGTAGGCTAGAATCTGTGATTGCGAAGTACAGTAAATATCCACACCGGTGCGGTGACTTACTGCCACACATACTCCTCAAAACATTAAATTCATCCACGCTGGAGCCGAGCTGCCGCACAACCCACGCAAGGAAGGTAATTCCGCAAACAGCTGCAATTGCATGTTTTCAAACAGAGATAGCGACAAAGAGGCAAAACTTACGGACTACAGCTTTAAGTGGTTTAAATGTATTTATATGTATTTATATATTCTGTGGAAGGTGTAGGACCAAGAAATGTTCGTCCAATCAAAACACTTGGTCCGAGCATTTTAATTGGCTTTCCTACCTGCCTGTCAACATGTGTATTTGCATACCTCTGCGCACCCTGTTCGCGCAGACAGGATACGTCATCAGCGCATTCACGCACGCTGTGCAGACAGAGCGAGAATGGCAGACAAA
>NW_015657297.1:6865-16972 GCF_001515625.1 Sinocyclocheilus rhinocerous
CAGACAGGATACGTCATCAGCGCGTTCATGCACGCTGTGCAGACAGAGCGAGAATAGCAGACAAACATCAACAACCCGATCTTCCTTCCTGGTATTGTAGTACTTTTTTGTAGTACTAACTGTACTATAAAGTTTTCTCACCGGTGAATGACACATGATGTAGCCTAGCAGTTCCCAATTCCAGTCCTCGCTTCGAACTGGAATCATGGCGGAATAGCCGGTGATGTCCACTTTCCAGGGCACTTACGGTCGAATAGAGCAAACGTCGCACTTGATAAGAGATACATATGGAATGTGCAGAGCAGGAGGGCGCGAGGACTGGAATTGGGAACCACTGATGTAGCCTACAGCAGTGGCTCTCAAACCTCTCCATGAAGTACACCCAGCATTGCACACTTTGCATGTCTCTCTATATCTGACACACCCACTTCAGGCCTTGCAGTCACCACTAACGAGCTGATGAGTTGAATCAGGTGTGATAGATGAGGGAGACATACAATATGTGCAAGGCTGGGGGTACTCTAGGACAGGTTTGAGAATCACTGGCCTACAGTATCAGAATCAGAATGAGCTTTATTGCCAGGTATGTTTACACATACGAGGAATTTGTTTTTGTGACAGAAGCTTCCACAGTGTAACAGAATGACAGTGACAGAACAAAAACACAGATAATAAAAAATAGAACAAGTAAATAAGGAATAAAAATATATAAATTGACAGTTGTATGTGCAGGTATATTACAATAGACAGTTTTTGTATGTACAGGTACTGTATATTATGTGCAAATTTGAGGTGTAGACTGAGTATGTGTGTTAGATAAATAAGTGTATGAGTGAATCTGGTATTCTGGTCTGTGAGCGTATATGCGTTCAAGGGGTGTGGCTTTGGACGGCGATTGCAGAGAGGGTGGGACATTCGCTTTCAGTGCTATCAGGCTAAAGTTAGCATTTTCCAAGATCTCCTACTGCACCTTTAAATACTGAAAATATGTAAGTATTTTTATGTTTAGATGCTGAAAATACATCACTATTGTACATTTTAGTGCCTGTAAAAACGTAAGTAAATGTACGTTTTATAAAACCACATTTTACGTAAAATACATACAAATTATCATGAGATCACGTTGAACACTTATGCACCACCACCGAGACAGTGATAGACCACATTCTGTACACAACTTACTAATAAAGCATTTGTGCAGAAAAACTGATGAACCCAAAATATGAACTTTAAATACTGTCAGCATATGCATAAGCGCTTTCTTCGTTTTTCTAAAGGGAGGAAAACGCTTTGCGTGTATATTCTTTGCTTATCTGCATGTCTTAGCATCACTGTCTTACTACATTAAACCGGCATTTTAAAATTCTAAATTCAAAACTGTTCACACGCTTCCAGGGATTTCATTTCAGTTGTCATTTGTTGAAATAAATATAAACTTGTGCTTGTGTCTGTCTGCTGATGTGACCCACAATCTCTGACTCTCCTCTGTGGCCATGGAAAAATTAATATTTACAATGACAACAATTGTACTTCATCATTAAAACGTTTCCAACAAAAAAGAATGGATCGCCTTCTGTCAGCTTGTTGAACAAACACTTTATTTGGATAATCTACTATATGACGGCTGAAGCAGCAGCGGGCGACACTGTTTTCACGCTAATCAGATCAAAGTAAACGAAACTCTACAAAACTTAAGAGCAAACAAATCTCATTATCATGCAAAGCAATAAACTAGCTTCTCTTCCCTGCAAACGGTCCAATGAAGAATGTGAATATTTAACTTCAAAATAAAAACAAAACAAAAGATGAGCAGGTATCCGTATTAATTTCAGCTATATATACATATAATACAAGTAGAAACATATGTATGTGAATGGAGTGTGTGAAAGAAAGATAGAAACATGACATTTATGTAATTGAAAGGTAAAAATATGTATGTGAAAAGAAAATGTGAGTGTGTGAGAAAACAAAATATGGGTTGTACAACCCCACACAGGATAAAACCAATGGAAATGGTTTCTGTATTACCCAAACGTCATATCTAAACACATCCTGTCTCTCCAGAGCCAATAGGCATCACCGTTGTGGTGCGGGAAAAAAAAAAAATCTTTGCAATGATGCTGAGGCTTACCATGTAAACAACAGAAGTGTGAAATGTGTGGGATTGTGCTAAGTGCAATTTTAAAGGAACAGATCAACCAAAATGTCAAATTGTTCCAAACCTATATAATTTTTTTTTTTTGTTGTTCTGTGGAGAATTTTTAAAGATTTATTTTGGCAGTTTTTTTCCATATAATATAAGGTGATATTCACCATAATCTTGCCCTCTGCCTTTGTAGTTCATACGAATTTTAGAATTTATTTCAATCAACAGCACTGATCTCATGTCCAAATTTAATCACGTCAGACTTCCTATAATGATGCCATCATCCTGTAATGAGGCCATATTTGATTTTTAGAACTGCATGCTGTAAGATTTTCTGTGAATTAAAGACTTATGTTTCGGACTGTGATGTAGTCATATGGACTTAATTTAATGTTGCTTCTTTGTCATTTTGGAGTTTGATGCTCTCAGTTCTCATTCACTTTTAATGTACAGAAAAGAATGTCTTGAATAGTCTTCAGTGTCACCATTTTATTCCATAGAAGGAAGTACACAAACATCTCTGGTTCTATGACGAACCTTTAACATCCTCGGAATATGTATATTACACAAAAGGTTCTTTATAGTGGAAAAGTTTTTTAAATGTTCTTCACAATAAGAAAAATTGCTTCTTTTTAGAACTGTTCATTAAAATGTTCATCAGGGAACCAAAAATGATTCTTCAATGGCATCGCTGCGAAAACAGCAGCGATATTTATTTTTAAGAGTAAAAGATTTACAATGAGATGAGGATACGAAAATTATGTCAGAATTTCTATTTATAGGCAACTCTCCAGTTAAGGGTTGACTTTTCTTCAGTAAACAGTTTTGAAAGCTGTGGCTGACTTAGGGTTTTTTGGAAAACACCACTTTGTTGTGACCTTCTTCCGCTCCATCTCTTTATGCTGCGTTTCCGCATGCAAGAAAACCACAGCTATGTATGTGGTTTCAACTCTAAATATCTTTTCCATCTTGCAAATGGCTAATGCTCGTTTTGCTTGGTTGCTCAATCTTTACAGATTGCTGATACTGAACCCAGTGCCTATTGAAGGCCTCCTGTTTTCGCGGTTTACCGATGACATCTTCTGCAAAAGCGACTCTCTGAATGTCCTGCACATGAAAAAGTAGATGACAGGATCCAGACACACATTAAGGGCGGACAGGAAGAGCGTAGCTTCTTTGATCTGGAAGAGAATGAAGCGGTTGTAGGTGCTAAAGTCATCCTTGTGGCTTTGGCTAAGCGTGTAAGGAACGCGACAAATGTGGTATGGAACAAAGCAGAAGACAAAAACAGCCAGCAAGCTAAAAATACTTCGATTTGACCGCCGTCTCGCCACGCTGCTGTCCTGCTGCACGCGTTTGTAAGAGCGGTAAACATGACAGGCGATGGAGGTGTAGCAAAACACCATCAGCAGGAACGCCACCCAGAAGATTCCAACGTTGAAGTGGGATGACATTTCGTGCCAGCGCTGACCCAGGTCACTCTTCAGGGCCATGCAGGAGAAAACCTTAGGCATGGGCTGGTTGGTTAATATGGCGTTCGGAAGCATGAAGAACATCATGACGCCCCAAGTTAGCAGTGCGAGACCCTTTGCTACCGAAACACGCTGCAGAAAAGAAGACACTTCGGAGGTACTGCACACGATTTTGAAGTAGCGTTCCAAGCTGATGAGGCTCATGAAGGTTATTCCTGTGTACATGCTGAGGTAGAAAAGCACAGCTGTGTAGCGGCAAACTATCAGCTTCAACTGCAAGCCGCCGTAACCGAGGTCGCCCACTACACGCCACGGGTAGGTAAACAACATCAGAACGTCTGCCACCACCATGTTTTTTAGGTAAACTACTAAGGCTGAGGAGGTGGGAACCCTGAAGAAGATCCAAGCGGCGAGTCCGTTGAGAATGAAGGCACAAGCACAGATGATGGTGTAGAGCACAGGCAGAACCTGATGTGTGAACACACTGCTGACGTTCGTGCTGTTTTTAGGTTCCGTCTGTGTAGTGTTGATGTAGTCCATATCTAAAATGGAAAAAGAAAGAACTTCTTTAGCTTTGATGATATCAGGAAATATTGTGACATGATTCAATGTTGTAACTTCTGCTACTTTCTTTTGCTGATGTTCAGAAATTAAAAGTGCCACTTTCATGAATAATCTACATCTTTGTATAGTCCTTGCACTTTTTATGCTTTTGTTTCTACTTCAAACTCTCTCTGACAAAACTCTGACAATACCAATCTTGTGAAAAAATCAATTCTTGCATACTTTAAAAAGTGTATTTATTATGGAATTAATATACTCTAAAACAGCATACTTAATTGTGAATGTAATGTTTTCAAACTCTTAATTACATGTAATTGCCATAACATGAAAATATATAATAGTTTGAATTTATATTAAATGCTTTTAGATGACCTTTAGAGTGCTTTTTGACCTACTTAAGCAGTACTTAAGTACATCTTTCTATGTAGTTTCATAATCAGTTCTGTTGTCTAAAATATGGTGAAGTGTACTACCAAGTGTTCTGACAAGCATTTATGGCAAATTAGAATAGACATTTCAATAGAAATTAGATCAAAGTATGTGTCATGTATTTAAATATATTTTGAATTACACATTTGTAATGTTGTAGTTGCAGTTAGTACTTTTCAAATAATTGAACTTTAAATGTAATACAGAATAACACACTACAGTTAAAAGTATAATTAAGTACTTAGATTAAAATTAGTGTACTTTAAAATAAAACTTTTAATTTGACATGATTATAAAGTGCACTTAAGTATTTTAGTAATATTATCTATCTTTAGTAATAATATAATATTACAAGTAGTATAAACTTTTAAAATGTTAAGTATACTACAGGTGCACATTCAATGCGATACAATATAGTTTCCAACATTCCGTTTAATGTCTTTTTTGATGTAAACAACTGCATTTACTTTTGCTGCCTATATTTCAGATTTTAATCAAAATGACCATTCGAATGTCTTTAGAAATAGCATGGTGCTATTTGTAGCAAAATTGTAAATCTTTCAAAGTGACTTTTTCGCAAATCCTGATATTAGAAATAATGATGATAACATTATTACAAAATGTTCCATGATAAGAAGAAACTTACTTGAAGAGTTGAGTCAGCTTGTATCATGACACAGAATAAGAAGAAGCGTGTTGGGATGAGCCTCACATGATATTTCAGAGGAAGGGGGCGTTGACTTTGATACAGGAACTAAAGAGTGGCTGGGTTTGTCTCGTGGGTGAACACTTGCTCAGCACTGCAGGAGTTTCCTACCACTCATGTCTGTACACAAACAGCTTCCTACTCCCTGGACTCCAGCATAACCCACAGGACAATGTGATTGCTCTTTCATTGCTCATTGGAGTCAATAGAGTCCCAGTTGTGTTTCAATAAACATCAACTTTGTCTCAGATGTTTCTAAATTCAAAAGAGCTTTATTGTCAGCGCATTCATATACGCACAATTACACAGAAGAATGAATGAAAATTTCCCTGGGACTCCTGATGCTACAATGAATATAAGTTTCAGTTTTATTCAGCAAGATTGCAATAAATTGATCAAAAGTGATGAATACAAGATGTGCAATAGCATATCTGATTTTAACTTAAAATGCCAAATACTTATGTAACTTTTTACTGTAAACACTATAACTTTAAGTAACTTTAAATGTAAATACTTTGCAAATCAGTTTTGCAAATACATTCAAATCCAATAACATAAATTAGAGTATAAAAAGAACAGAACACACAAACATTTACAAACATAAACACAATTGCCTGAAGGGTTTTCCTGGTTTATTATTATTATTATTATTATCTCTGTCAGATATTTCTATCTGAGGTTTCAGTGGGAGTTCAAAGCGGATATAAATATGGATGTTGTGTTTGTCAAGCACAGTTTAAGCTGGTTTCCTCTCTCACCCCATGCTGAGAGTTGTGGAATATGAGGCACTGATAAAGAAGCATTATAATGCAGTTTTTGTGCTATTATAATTTTTTTAATAATGAAGAAAAAATATATATTTCTGTCACTAAGTAAATTGATCACGTGAACTCTTTTGTACAGACAGTCAGATGTTCTTGCTGAGTATTATTCAGAGTACCCCCCCACCCCATAGAAGTCAATGGCTACCACAAACTGGTTATACACATTTTTCAAAATGTCTTGTTTTGCTGAAGAAAGGTTTGGAACATCATGAGAGTGAGAAAATTTTTGGTAAACTATCCCTTTTAATTCAACTTACTAGAGCTCTTTATATCATTTGGATTTGCAAAATCTTTGAAGGTTAAGCTGTGCTCTGAAGGTCTTGCAAAAGACAAAGTAAATAAGTGGATCCAAGCAGGCGTTCAGTACTGTGAGCAGGACAGTGAGCTCCTTCAGGATGTAGAAAACCTGCTTTGCTGTGCAGTCTTGCAGCAGGGGTTTGATGAACACGTACGGCAGCCTCACCAGATGATACGGTACAAAACACACGCAGAAAACCACCATCAGAACTCGCATGTTACGCTTTGACTTGCTGAGCTTAGCGTTGCCAGGCTGATCCGGCATTGTGCGCTGAGCTTGACGAAGCTTCTGTACG
The DNA here is from genome assembly GCF_001515625.1 of Sinocyclocheilus rhinocerous. NCBI lineage: Eukaryota > Metazoa > Chordata > Actinopteri > Cypriniformes > Cyprinidae > Sinocyclocheilus > Sinocyclocheilus rhinocerous. The sequence continues at coordinate 13,600 of NW_015657297.1, forward strand.
TTCAACCGGTAGAACAGAATCAGGGATACCAGCACAAACAAAAACAATGGAAAGCAAATGATCTGCAAGGCCAAGTAGATCTGTTTGAGTAAGCTGTTATGAAAGCTGTCACAGTCGAAACCACTGTGGGCAGAGGTTTGTTTATCAGCGCTGACAAAAGCAGCAATGTAGGCACAATTTGAGCACAGCAGGACGACCCAGGTCACAATGCAGATGTAGCGTGTGGAGCGGACTGTTTGCAGCGTGTGAGTCTCCAGTGGCCGTGCGATCTTCATGTACCTGAAACAAAAGAGCAGTGAATCGTAGAATACAGAGAAATATGTCATATAGAACTAGGGCCATCCTCTGGAAGCAATGCTGTTTGTGTCTCCATGACTTGCTACTGATCATTTCAATAAGCTTTTAACTAAACAGACACTTTTTTTTTATCCAAAGCAACTAACATTACATTCTATCATTGCATATAAAACAACAATAAAATTAAAATGTGGTGTTAATTAATTAATTTATTTATTTTATTTGACAATGCTGAATTTGTCTTTTTGTCTCTTATTTTCTGTTCAACCCTGTTATGCTGTGTTACAAAATAGTACTTGGATATTTCTGAAGTCATATATGAGGAAGCTATATAGTATATTAAAAGTCCTTGTTCAAGACTCTATTATTTTTACTCTTATATTTGCTCAGTATTTTAATTACACATTATAACTTAAAATTATGCAAAAATCTGCAAAAGGGTAATTAAATGTAACAATGTAAAAATTTTCTTCTCGGAAAGAAATGACCAGTGTTCAGGAAAGTTACTCTTAAAAGTAATGCATTACATAATTGCATTACTCCCTAAAAAGTAACTAATTGCATTATTTAGTTACTTTTTATGGAAAGTAATGTTACATTACTTTTACATGACTATTTCTCATCTGGGCATGGCTTGCTTGTTTTTAATATAAAAAGTTCAATTTTTTGCACATGTAAAAACCCTTTCACACCAAATGTGAAATACACCTCAGGCTGAAGGAAATGTAAATTCACGTCTGCACAGTAGAGGGCACCGCTCAAATAGCTGTCAAAGAGCTGTCAGTCAATAAATATGAAAACAAATGGGATTACTTATTGAAAAAGTAACTCAGATATTTTCTTGTGAATTACAAACTAATTTGCACTACTTTACTAGTTACTTGAAAAAAGTAATCTGATTACATACCTTGTGTTACTTGTGATGCATTACCCCAAAAACTGGCAATGACGTCGTCAAAACATCCGGTAGAGTGGGTTTTCCAGTTAACGGTGTATTATGCATGTTATTTTTGGACAGACATTGATGTTGTGATATTCAAATGATGTGGATTTTAATAATTATTTATTTTTTAGCCAGCAAGTATTCAGTGAAGTGACTGATGCCCGTGCTGTATTAATGTTTTTAGTTGTAATAGTTTTTGACGAATGTGATAGCGTGCATGAGGGATGAGCTATGACTGATTTTTGGGTATTATGAAACGTGCTGGAGACATTTTAAATTATTTTTGCTCAGTTCATTATACTTATTTTATAGAATGAACATTGTTTAAGTTATTTCATAGCATAAATATTTACGTCACTCAGAGACTGACATATTTAGCTTGTCAAAAATGTTACATTAAGCGGTCACAATTTCGTTGAAAATCAAGTTAATTTTTTACCAGAAAAGGATGAACATCCATACCTGTTTGCAGCGATGTAGCCCATGAAGAGAATACTGGAGTACATGTTGAGGTAGGAAGCTGGAGCGCCAAAGTTACAGTAGATACGCTGAATTTCCATTGAAGTTCTAGCATATTTAGCGATGCGTAATATCAAACACAGGCACACAAAGAAGTCGGCTATAGCCAGATTCTTCAGATAGATTGTGATGCTGGATTGATTTGTAGCTTTGCAAAAGTACACATAAACTGTAATGCTGTTGAGCACCAGGCTTGCCAGAAAAATCACTGTGTATAAACATAGGAAGAATGGACGAGCTGGCATTTCAGACAAGCCACAAGGTCCTTCAGTTGAATTGGTTGCGTTTTGGTCCATGATGGTCACTTGCTGGACAGCGATCCAGAAATGGGATAGATTGGTACCTACTGCAAGAGAGGTATATAATATATTTGTATATATAATATATAAGAGATATGCAATATATTTGTATATATACTGTATATATATATATACAGTAGTCAACATTTGAAGTGGATCAAAAAAGTTCATAAAAGTTGTCCTAAGACAAGAACGCATTTTGGTTTCAGGTTTTAGGACAACTTTGATTAAAGGTTTTGATCCACTTCAAATGTTGACTGCTGTGTGTGTGTATATATATATATATATATATATATATACGATAAACTAATGAGTGAATTCAGACACTGATGAACAGCTGCTGTTAACAAGCAGAATCACTGAAGGAAAGAACAAGAAACAAAACTACAACTGACTTCCAGTCACAGCCTTAGATGAAATTAAGCAAAATAAAACAGCAGAGGAGGATTACACAACTCCACAAACAGCATTACCAGCTTCACTCATTACTAACCAGACTCACTTTATTTCTGTCATATATCTACAAAAATTCTTTGAGAATTAACCGAGGTTTATATTGTATTGAAAATGTTTTGTTTGGTCTCACCATTTTGGCAATCAGTGGTTGCTTTAGTTGGGCTCTTGACCCTTGACTCTTTAATGTTAGTTTTTCTCTGCTGTTGTATCTGTGTATGTAACGCACATTTGTTATGACAAGAGCTGAGCGAAATTGTAATGAAGTGGTATTGATAACTTTTAATGATGATGAAATCATCATCTCATGATCTGATTCACTGATCTCAATTAGTGTCTAATTATATGGGTTGATTTTTTTTATGGTACTAAAATGACTCTACGAGATATGTTGACAAACTATTAAGAAATTTAAAAACATTTTATGCACAAAACCTTTATAGCTACAGCACTGTTTAGACACACACAGACATCAAGAATCAGCACATGAATCTCAACAATGGTGACTATTTTTTATTAAAAAAAAAAATCATGCCGCAATGCATGCTGGGTGCCAGTACAAAACTCCCAGCATGCATTGCAGAATGAAAATTTTTTTTTTATTGTCACCAATCTTGAGATTCATAGGCTGACTGTTGATGTCTGTGTGTGTTTAAGTTCTGCCATAATTCAAAGCTTTTATTTGTGCATCTTGTGCTTTGAAATGTTTCACAATGATTGCGATAGTATCAGTGGTGCAACTCAAGAGTATTAGTCATATGTTACACACTTAATAAGAGATTAAACATTAGGTGAGATCAGTGAATTAGACTAGTTCATGATGGTCTTGACATCACAAACACCAGTTTTATCTGATCATAGG
>NW_015657297.1:17123-18011 GCF_001515625.1 Sinocyclocheilus rhinocerous
TTTTATGCACAAAACCTTTAGAGCTACAGTACCATTTAGACACACACAGACATTAAGAATCAGCACATGAATCTCAACAACGGTGACTATTATTAATAAAAAAAAACATGCATGCTGGGTGCCAGTACAAAACTCCCAGCATGCATTGCAGAATGAAAATTTTTTTTTTATTGTCACCAATCTTGAGATTCATAGGCTGACTGTTGATGTCTGTGTGTGTTTAAGTTCTGCCATAGTTCAAAGCTTTTATTTGTGCATATTGTGCTTAGGAATGTTTCACAATGATTGCGGTAGTATCAGTGGTGCAGCTCAAGAGTATTAGTTATATGTTACACACTTAATAAGAGATTAAACATTAGGTGAGATCAGTGAATTAGACTAGTTCATGATGGTCTTGACATCACAAACACCAGTTTTATCTGATCATAGGTTCTTTTGGCTTTTCTTGCTATAAAAACTGTGTTAAATATATACAGCTAATTTAAGTAACTAAAGAAAACTATTTTTAAAAAGGCAAGGTTCGAGAGCCCAACTAAAGCAAACACTGATCACCATTATGGTGACTTCAAATGAAAGTACAACACCTAAAATCTGAACAAGAGCCTTTGTACACATATGACAGAAATAAAGTCACACTGGTTAGTAATAAGAAGCTGGTGATGCTGTTTGTGGAGCTGTTTAATCCTCCTCTGCTGAGATCTTGATAAATTTAATGTGTTTTATTTTCAGTTGATTTCATCTTTGGCTTTGGCTGTAAGTTGTGTTTCTCTGCTCTTGTTTCTCTTTCCTTCAGTGATTCTGCTTGTTAACAGGTGTTCATCACTAATGCTCAATCCTCATTTAATTATCTCATTAACTTCATCACCGCTTCAGTGTCACTTCAACACT
>NW_015657297.1:18039-23658 GCF_001515625.1 Sinocyclocheilus rhinocerous
TAAGTGCTCTTTAAAACTGAGGATTTTGCTGTGGGATTAAAGGGGTTAAATGTGTGAGATGAAGAAAAACACACCGTGAAATGTATTTTTAACAGAAATAATAAAAAAAATCAACAAAAGAAAACAGCAAAATACTGTAAAACCTAACAGTCAACTTCCTGTTGTGTTTTGTGGGTCACCATTGTGCTGGAGAGCAGAGCCTGCGTTTAAGTAAAGGATGGACAGAGAAACACTGATGTTATGCTGCTTGTTGTTTTATTTAAAGGCAGTAACTGTGTAGTTACTGATGCAGTGTGAATCTTTTCAATAATTTCAATCACACATGTATGTATGCTGCTGTTATCTATAAGAGTTCTTCAATCTATTCAAAAATAGTTCTTAAGACCAATATGCTTGTGTCACTTAAACATTATAAATATTTGTTTATAAACAAATGCCAATTGGCCAAATTAAGTGCAGTCGGTTTTTGCAAATAAAATGAGTTAACACAAGGGTTTGCGTATTAACATTGTATCAGTTAATGGAATACAGTTTTTTCACTGTAAATTTAAACAGTTCTGTAAAACCTAAAATGTTGCTACCGTATTTTTCACTGTAAAGTTCTGGCAACCATAGCTGCCGGTATTTTACCGTAAATTTAACAGATTTTTTTTTTTACAGTGTATATTAAATAACATAATTTTCATGTATTAAATACACTTGAAAGAGAAACAACTTTTTGTAACATTTAGTTTCTTTATGTATAGTCTATATATATCTATAATATTCTCATACTTTGACAGTCTCACCAGAAATAATGTTCATGTCTAGGATACTTCTAGTTTCACATTACTTAAAACAAAGCAAGACTTACCGTAGCGCTCTACTTTGAGACTCTACAAATGAACACTGTCTGCCACTTCCTTAAAAACAGGAACCTCATCTTGAGTTTTTGAAATGTTTTATATGACGCAGTAAAACAGTTGTTTGTTTGGTAAATGGAAATGGGAAGAAAGGTTAATTTGCATATTAGAGACACTGTGGGAGTTAGTTACACTTTTTAACAGTCAGGTTGGAAGAATCTGTAGAGAGTATAAAGATTTTTTTTTATTTATACTCCTCACCATATTGCATTCGTCTAAATAAAGCCAGATGACCTCTCAGCTCAGTATTTACTTCAGCTTGTTTGCAGTCCACCTCCGCATTAGTTCTTGCGTGTTTTCTCAGGACAGCGATGACCTCCGGCTCTGCTGGATTCTGACCCTCTTAGTCCCCTGGAATCAAGACAGCGTTTGTCTTTCTCAACTTTCCTCTTTACTGGGAAAATTTCCTTTTTTTTCTGTTGGTCACTGTGGAGGTCGGGAAATCTCTGCCTTTGGTGTTCCATATACAGAAAAACAAGACATAAATAGTGTATAACAGAAAAGATAAGATTGCACGCATCACTTACAAAGCATGAAACATGCAGGTCAAATGACAAATGTCAAATTATTCAGACACTTTGTAAGGACTAGCAAGTTCATAAACTGATCAAAAGTGACAGTAAAGACATGTATAATGTTAAAAAAAAAATTCTTTTTTGTAACTCAACTGTAACTCAACATTGCAATGCAGCTCAACATTGATAATAATCAGAAATGTTTATTGAGCAGCAAATCAGCATATTTGAATCATTTCGGAAGGATCATGTGACACTGAAGTTGAATGCATTATTTTGCATTTCAAAATAAATTAAAATAGAAAACAGTTGTCTTAAATTGCAATATTATTTCACAATATTACTGTTTTTACTGTATTTTTGACCAAACAAATGCAGTCTTGGAGAGCAGAAGAGTCTCCTTTCAAAAACATAATTATGAGTTAAACCAGAGATCTTTTATTAAAATTGAAATAGTAATGCATAAGACTAAAGCACTTTTCTAAATAAATACATAAATGTATCCACAAGCAGAAATGACTGGCCCATGCATGACGTCATGCACATTGCAAAACTGTGATGACTCACGAGTCGCCTTCATAATGCCAACAGCCTTCCTGTCATCAGATATAAAAAAAAATTGAGAAAAATTTTTTTGTTAAAATTGAGAAAATAGTTATGCAGAAACTGAAACTGGCAGATGAAGTAAACTGGGTACGTGGACTCAAATACTATTCTAGACAGTGTGGTTCAAAAGATGTAAGCAGAACATGAGTGCAGATTTAAGCTGTTGGTGGCACTAATAAGGCTTTATATTTAAATATAATTGAATACAATGTATTTTATAAATGCTTTTAACATCACTTTGTATTTCAGTTGAACCCTGCAATTTGAAAAGGACTGTGTTTGCGTTTGTGCAAACTGAAAGTGAAAATTAGTTTACTGAAAATTGTGTCACTGTCTATTTGAAGTTTTGATTAACAGAAAGATGAGTCAAACGAGTTGTGAAGTGACAGCAGCTGAATCTTGTGATTTGTTGGCTGATTGTGGTGTTTTAGTCTGGTCTCTGTCCTTGGTGCTGAACCACATCAGGTGTGCCGGCCGGACTCAGGCTGAATGCTGAATGTAGGGAAGTCAGTAGAAACTGAAACAAAGGTTGGGTTAGCTGTTTTCCCCAAGAGGAACAGTCCTTTGCCTTGACATGATAACATGTTTCTAGGAATGCAATAATATTCTTTCCTAAGAGTTCCTTAGGATATGATATATGTTGCTACACTGTAAAATCCAATAGTTTACCTTATTTAGATTTAGTTAGTTATCTTTACTTGGTTGTTATACTTACTAGGTTTTATTAAGTTACAGCTACTTTCAAGGCAAATAAAACAATTTACTTACTGTTTTGAGTGACACTTACTTAAAATATTCAAGTAGCCACAAAGGAACCAATGACATTAATAAAGCAGTGAGAGGCAGCAGTGCACTAATATGTTGCTAATGTGCAACATAACAACAGAAGAAGAAAAGAAAAAGAGTCTTAATAGACTTTTCACCCATTTCCTCCATGTCTGCAGTTATCTTTCACTAGTTGCATTAACTCGTTTCCCAAAGTCATCTTGAATGTTGAATTTTCAATACAACTGAAATATTTGAGAGAACATCACATAAGTTAACTTCATAAATTGATGTTGATTTTCCTCAAATGTGTTGGTTTTTTTTACGCACCATTATAGTGATTAGCGTTCCCTTTGGTTGGGCACTTTGAACTTGGTTTACGTTACTATAATTTATTTCCTGTTAATGCAGCAATGTATTATGAAGTCAGAGTTATTTGATTTCAAAGGAAGAAAAGTAATAAATTCGGTTTGCATGCTTTTTTTAAGTAAGCCCAACTAATTAGATTTTACAGTGTAGGAAACACTTGTTTTGTTTACTGTGTTGAGACGTGCTGAAGTTGCGTTTGGTCTTGTACTGTATCGCATATCTTGTCGTGTTGTCCGTTTGCTTAGCCCTTTGTTGTGATAAACTGTAAAGTTTGTTCTGCTGTATTCAATTTCCGTTTTGTCAAATGGGTATAAAAAAGGTTAGTATACAATGGCAGCCCTCGTGTGAAGGCCTCCTCATGTGAAGACCGAAGAGTGTAAATACCATCAACTCTTCCATGCGACTCCACCGGGCAGGGACACCGGCAAGGGACATAAGTATCGCTTTTGAATCATCCTCTTTTCTACACCTTGCTTCAGTTCTGTTTCAGTTTTTATGACCAACTCTTACTATGTGTTTCCATAACTCTACTATTACTACCACTCGCAAACCACGCATCACACACTATAGGCAGCTCAATCCTAACAACCTGTGCACTTAGCCTATGTCTACTAATACACTACTTTCTTTTTCTATTGGTCTCTGGAATTGCCAGTCTGCAGTAAACAAAGCAGATTATTATGAAGTCAGAGTTATTTGATTTCAAAGGAAGAAAAGGAATAAATACGATGCTTTTAGAAAGTGACCAATCTTCTAATTAAAGCATTAGTGCATTTATTGTGTGGGTTTATTAATTAACTTTATCAAGTTTATTTTTTCATAAATACCCTGAGATGCTTTCATTTGGGTTTAAATAATCCTTAAATAGTGTGTCACACACAGACTTAAACATTCAGCACGTGAACCACAACAATGGTAACAATTCAATTTAATTTATTTTCATTAATTGTAACAATAACCATTTTATTTGCTCTTTTTGTTGTGCTACTACTGACACAAGACTGCAAATAAAATTGTCAAATAAAATCAACAACTGTAAAACAAAGCAACTGCATAATTTATTCATGCCGCAATGCACTCTGGGAGTCAGTGAGTAGCTACACAGTCATGAGTAAACCTAAATGAAAGGATCAAGTACCCCCTACAGTTCTTTTTTAGTTACTAGAACTCTCGTGTAAGTAAGCTATACTAACTAAGCATCTGTCAGTACAACATACCGCTCTCTCTCACCCTCCCGGCTATCTGCTATGGTTTCATCTTCGCTTCCTCCCCCTAAACAATTATCATCTCTTGATGTTAACAGTGCTACTGATACTTTCTGTTCCACTCTTACATCTTGTTTAGACACTGTCTGCCCCTTGTCTTCCATAATTTTTTATTTAATAAAATTAAAACCATCGGTGCACAATTTTCCACACCACAATCTGTCAAGCACATCGTACCAGCAAACATACACTTGCTCACATCCTTCTCTCCACTTTCAGAGGCAGAAGTCTCCAAACTCATCCTTTCAAATCATCGTACTACTTGTCCGCTTGATCCTATTCCATCTCATCTTCTTCAAGCCATTTCTCCTGCAGTTGTACCTGCACTCACTCACATCATTAATACATCCCTTCACACTGGTGCTTTTCCCTCAGCATTTAAACAGGCTCGTATAACCCCACGACTTATAGGGGTCATATGACGTTGCTAAAAAAGAACATTATTTTGTGTATTTGGTGTAATGAAATGTGTTTCTGCGGTTTAAGGTCACGCCCCTTACCATACTGTGATGCGGTGTCCCGGTGTGACGAGACAAAAACAATAAAACCCATTACAAACGAGGCATTTGTTGCATCCATTGGGGACATGATTACTGATTATAATGACTTATACTGTCTTTTTATGGGTTGCCTTGCATCGCGCCGCGTAAACATAAAACCATGTCTGCAATTGTGATCGGAGAAACGACAAACAAGCGCTACTCTACACTGCTCAAAACTCGCGTTTGAACCATCAGTGGCAAATTCTTTAAATATGAAAACATACTTACAGGCTGTGAGTCAGAACAGCTGGTATTGTAGGCTACTCTCCCAGGTTCAGGAAACAGTCCTCCGTAAAATGCGTTGCACACACACAAATATTTGGTTTGAACTGTTCTGGAACAGTGTTGTAAATACAACTTAACAACTGATTTTTAGTTGTGTCCTCTTTTACAAGGCCAAACAAAGTAGTTTCTATTTCACAACAAAACGCACAGCGTCTCCACGACATGGCGGCGGCGGCAACAATACTACAGCGAGAGCTGTGTTTAACCAAGTCTCTGCCTTTCCCACACCGAACAACCTCCTCGACAGCAACCAGTCTGGTTTCAGAAGTGGACATTTAACAGAGACTGCCTTGCTCTCAGTTGTTGAAGCCCTAAGACTGGCAAGAGCGGATTCCAAATCTTCAATACTTATCTTGCTGGATCTGTCCAC
>NW_015657297.1:23730-39469 GCF_001515625.1 Sinocyclocheilus rhinocerous
CAGAACTGCTTGTGGTTCCAGCAAACCCATCGTTTCATCACAATTTCACCATCCAGTTAGGCACATTGTAGCAAATTAGCTCAAAAGATAAATGTATATAAATAATTACAGTTAATTATGACTAATTACAGTTATTTATATCAGCTGCCAGTAGTAACTGTAGCAGAATTAAATTGCCATCAACCAATCTGTTCGTCCAGCGAACATTCAGTGTAAATTCATATCAACTCTAGGAAAGGATCTTTCCGAGGCCACAGAAAATACTGCATGTAGTAAGGATCAAAATCGTAAAGGGACAATTAATTTGCAAGGCAGAATCAGAAACTCATGTAATTTGTGCACAAGAGTTTTATTAACTAAACACTAACACAAACTAGTCTAACAAACAAACAAACTTGACCCTCTAACTCTAGCACTCTCTATTCTAACTTTATTCAAAAAATAAATAAAAAATGATTGCCCCTTTTAGACTTGCACTCTATTCATTTAGTAACTGCTTGTTTTCTTAAAAAAAAAAAAAAAAAAAAAAACAAAAACAGTTTTAACACATATCTCTAAATGCAACTATGATTGAGCAAAGAATAAAAATCCCACAAATGACTATGACTATGCATAAATATAATTTTGATGTTAGATTCAAATGCACGTCACAATCCTGAACTGAGATCAAACTTCTAAATGCAGATGGCGGAGTATAAATGTATCAGTTTAAATGACAATGCGATGTCAGAAGGGATGACACTGCAATAAACAAAGCATAGCGTTTTTGCAACACATTTACAACAGATACATTGTTTTAAAACGTAGGAGCAATGGCAAGATCACATCCTATTGTCTCCTATGGTAGACACTAGGGATGTTCATTTTAACCGGTTAACCGCTAACCGACAGTGAAGAATTTAAATGTAAATATGATAGTTGATCATGTGTACACTCATGTTCTATAATGAGTCAATAATGGACAAAGAAACTAGAGCGACAAGTGCAAAAGTGCTATTTAGTCATAGTAAAAATTTATCCTTTAGGGTTATGCACATTATACTGTATATTTTGATGAAAACCACAATAATACGAAAAACATTCTCAAAAGTGATTACACGCATGGAAAAATACATCACAGAAACTCAATTCTATTATCTAAAAAGTCTTGAATATTTACTAACAGTAACATTTCAGTATAGGGACCAATTCTCACTATTAACTAGCTGATTACTAGCATGCCTATTATTAATATTGGCTGTTTATTAGTGCTTATAAAGCACATATTCTGCATGACCATATTCTACATCCCTAATCCTGCCTAATACCTAAACTTAACAACTACCGCATTAACTATTAATAAGCAGCTAATTGGGAGTTTATTGAGGCAAAAGTCATAGTTAATGGTTTGTTAATGGTGAGAATTGCACTTTAAAATAAAGTGTGACCTTACTAACTACTTCACCGAAAAAGCTTAATTATATTTTTGATATTGTGTATATATATATATATATATATATGCAATATTTTATACAGGATCTGAACTTGCTTATTAAATTATCAGTGATGTTTTGTCTAGTCAGTGTGAACATCACTAGTTTAAATCATATGGAATAAGTACGGTCAGAAATATGACCTAGTGGTTAGTGCGCATGATCTGACCTATTAGACTATGCCATTCATGGGGATAACATGAGGTAAAGTCCGGCTCACGCCATTTCCCAAGCCGGACCGCCCTTTAAACCGCATTAGATTCTTTTATTTTTTTCTCTCTCTCTATTGCACCTTCGAAGAAAAAGGACAAAAATGCAATGGCATGTACAGTACCATCTCAAATGAATGGTTTAGTGAGTGTATGTCTCTTTAACTTCCTCTTTCTATTTCCTTTTTGTCACTTCTGTATCTCTACAGCATCAAAGTCTGACAATAATGTTGCCTGCTTTGCGTTCATTTTTTAGGAAGTATGTGAAAGATGAAAATACACGCACCTCTGCCGACATAAATGAACTTCTTTTTAGTCACTGAACGTCTCTTTTCTCCAACGCAAAATAAGGAACTTGCTTATAATTCCTTTTTTATTTTTATTTTTTTGTATTTCATGGAAGACAAAAAGTCATAGGTTTGTAATGACATGAGGGTGAATTAATATATTTTTATGTTTCTAGTGATATATTCCTTTAAAGGAAAAATTCGTCCAAAACAATGAACATTTGCTGAAATTTACTCACCATCAGCCCATCCCATGTTTCTTTACCGGAACAGATTTGGAGAAAATGATCATTACATCAGTTGCTCACCAATGGATGCTCTGCAGTGAATGGGTGCCGTCAGAATGAGAGAAATAAAAACATCACAATAATCCACAAGTAATCCACACCACTCCAGTTCATCAGATAACGAATTGTGAAGCAAATAGATGCATGTTTGAAAGAAACAAATCCATAATTAAAGCATTTCTAACTTCAGACTGTTGCTTGAGTCCTCTATCCATAATAACGCTTCCTCCAGTGAAAATTTGTCTGGTCTGAATCAGGAGAGAAATCTGCACAGATCAAGCACCGTTTACAAGCAGTCCAAAACAACTCTAAACAAATATTTTGATGTGAGAAACAACAGGAGATGGACTTTTTAATTGGAGAAAGCGTTCTTTTAGATTAAGGACTCTGTACTTTGACCAGAAGCGGCAGTTTGAATTTAAAATGTCTTCATGGATTTGTTTCTTACAAACACGCAACTTTTCTCCTCAAGACATTAACTGATGGACTGGAGTGCTGTGGATTACTTGTGGATTATTGTGATGTTTTTATCAGCTGTTTGGACTCTCATTCTGACGGCACCCATTCACTGCAGAGCATCCATTGCTGAGACACTGATGCAATGCTACGTTTCTCCAAATCTGATGAAGAAACAAACTCATCCTAATCTTGGATGGCCTGAGGGTGAGCACATGTTCAGCAAATTTTCGAAATTGGATGAACACTTCCTTTAAGCATCTCACTCTGACTGAGCTACTATTTAGCACGATCAGATTGTTGAAGCTCTCTGATGCACGTGAGAGGCTGCAAGTTTCTTTTTTCCTTCAAAAACATAATCCACTCTGAGTCATTGTGTTGGAGGGACAGAGTTTTATGTGTAAATATTTGGGTGTCCAAATAGAGCAGGTTTGAAAGAGCGAGAGGAAAAGTGGCGAGCTGTGACAGAGGAGACACCAGCAGGGAGAAACAATACGAGGGAAAAGAGGAAGTAGAGAAGACAAATAAGAGAGACTAAATTTATGAATTACATCCTGAGAGTCCATAGCAGGGGTTCCCTCAACTCAAAGCTATTTTAAGTATGCTGTTTCCGGAAAACCGCAGTGCAAATTCTGTTTGAAATGTAGGCCAAATAGCAGAGAATAACAGAGAAGTTCACTTCCTTTTTGTAGTCAAGACTTCAAAAGTTGTCTTTTATAGCTGTGATCACACCATAAAATAATGCAATACACAGTTTGTAAACAGGTACAATGATAATGAATACTTTTTTCCCATGGTTCGTAATTACAGGTGCTGACAATTGTAGTATTTGTAATAAGAATAAGAATGATAAAAAATTATATTCACGCGCGGTCACCATACAACAATAACAACAACAAAAATATCGTACACAAAAATACATGTTCAAATGTTTGGGGTTGGTAATTTTATTTTTTTTTTTTTCTTCCAATTTTTGAAAGAAGTTTCTTTTGCTCACCAAGGCAGAATTTGTCTGCTAATTTATCTGCTAATCTAATTTAGATTCTGCTAATCTAATTTGCTCATTTAATTTTGTGAAATATTATTAGAATTTAAAATAGCTGATTTCAATGTAAATATATGTTCAAATGTAATTTATTTCTGTGATCAAAGCTGAATTTTCAGGATCATTACTCCAGTCTTCAGGGGCACATGATCCTTCAGAAATCATCATTTATTTCATCATTTATTATTATTATCGGTGTTGAAAACAGCTGCACTGCTTCATATTTTGGAGACTGTGATACATTTTTTTCCAGGATTCTTTGAAGAATAATATGTTCAAAAGGGTTGTGGCTAGACGGGATACAGCTAAAACCGGAAGCTAACAACAAATGTAATTTTCTACCAGAATGTGTTTTATTAACGTCTACCAGAGGCGGACAAAGTACACAACTCCATTACTTGAGTGAAAGAACAGATACTGCTGGTCAAATATTACTTCATTACAAGTAAAAGTTGTAAAGACAGATTTTTACTTAAGTAAAAGTACAGAAGTACTTGCTTTTAAAAGTACTTAAGTACCAAAAGTAAATTTCCTTATTTATGTCAATGCACTGTTTTATTATTGTTGTATGTAATACTTGCAATACTTCTGAAGCAACTTACAATACATTACAGCTACTGAATACACTGACATGTAGTATCTTTGGAATAAAGAGCGTTTAGAATGTTAAAAACCTATGGGGGAAAAAAATTAACACCCCTACCCACCCCCACAAAAGCAGGATGGTAGTGATCTCACACAGCTCTGGACACATCTATGTGTAGCCATTCATCCACATTTGAACAGAGTGGACAGTGAAATTGCTGTAAATACAGACTGATAAGGAAGAAAAAAAAAACGAACCTGCTTTAAAACCCAGCAACACAACTGTAGCTGTATAACTTTACAACAGCAACACTGCTTTAACAAAAAACAAAAAAGCAAACACCTATTGTGTTTTATTAGGAGACGCACAACAGTTCTTCTGTGGCTTTATAGGTAATATTTTCACATACACAATTTAGCAAAATCAGACAATATTGTGTATAATATATACCACAATATTAACTTCTTATTATTGAATTGTTGTAAATAAATATAACATTTGCAACTGGTCAGTGTTCAAAAAATGCTGGGAAATCACTTCATGTAGCCCTACAAGAGTGATTACTGATAAACTGTCTGAAAAAGAAAGAAAGTCACGTTATAGAGAAGAAACAAATCACCCACTGACTTTCAAAGCTGCTACATAGTAACGACTTTCTACTTTGAGGACCTTGATAGAAATGTAGTGGAGTGAAAAGTACAATATTTGTCTTTCAAATGTAGTGAAGTTAAAGTCATACGTTTCCAGAAAAAAATAATACTCAAGTAAAGTACAGATACCCAAAAAGTGTACTTAAGTACAATACTCAAGTAAATGTACTTAGTTACTGTCCACCTCTGACGTCTACACCCCAACCCTAAATCTACCCCTTACAATAATGCAAAAACAGTGATTATTGTTGTACAGTGTGAAAAAAAATTACACTAGATTGATGTGCGCATGCACAGTAGACGAATCTGTATAGCATCTAGCCTTAACTGTTCAAAAGAACAGCATTTATTTGAAATATAAATATTTTGTAACAATGTAAATGACTTCTTGTCATTTGTAAATCACTACTGTCACTTTTCATTTTAATTAGCTTCATATAAATGTTGATGATGACCAAACCAATAACCTGCAGGCATTTTGTGACATATATAATAAAACACAACAGTACATACTATTTTCTCCTAACAAACATATGGTTAGTAGAGTGAAGAACTGTTGAGAATTTTCTCCCTCTTGCTACCATTAGGATAAATGCCGTTTTCTCTGAAAATGTCGCAGCTTGAAATAACCTGAGGTCATGATTGTGATGTTGTGATGTCTGTGTTTATTTGGTGTTTTTCTGACACATTTCACTATACTTCTGTATTATGAACAGTCATTCTGAAATGTGTTTTTCTTGACAAGTGTGCTGCTTTTATATTCCATTAAAATCAATGCAGTTTAGTGGAATTCAGTAAATAATGCATTCCTTTACACAATGAAGTGTTCATACAATTCGTTTTTAATCTCGTAGAAATCGAACAATAAAAATATCATCTTCTAACACTAAGCATTTCAGTATCAACACATACATACACATGAAATTACACTACTATACATTGCAAAAATATTAAAGTGCATTCTGAATATATATTACAATACAGACTATTTGAAACGGATTATTTGTCTCTATGCTTTTAGTGGATTATTCAAGGCATTTTAACTGTTCAAGTGTTTCTGGGATTCAAAGTTTACCGTCACTAAAATCACTCTTAAGACTGGATGTGTGTGATGACAGTGCAGTAAATAACAAAGAGTGAAAAATTTAAGGGGGTCTGAATACTTTCCGTACCCACTGTATATTACAATACAGACTATTTGAAACGGATTATTTGTCTCTATGCTTTTAGTGGATTATTCAAGGCATTTTAACTGTTCAAGTGTTTCTGGGATTCAAAGTTTACCGTCACTAAAATCACTCTTAAGACTGGATGTGTGTGATGACAGTGCAGTAAAAAACTTCAGGGATGTGAAAACTGGCTTCCCCGATCCACTTCCCATTTCTATTCTCTCTCTCTCTCTCTCTCTCTGTTTAAAATAAGTTAAGCAGTCATAGCTGACTGCTTAACCCCCCAAAAATGTCCTTCTCATTCTCACACGGAGAGGAAATTAATAGAACCTCTAGTCATTTCAAACAGGAACAACCTAAAAAAGAAAGAAAAGTAGATATTTTTAAATTGTGGTATAAATGCAAAAATGCAATTTTCTGAACTTTAGAGTGGATTTTTGACCTATTTAAGTGATACTTGCTTATAAATTCATTATTACTTTTATTTACGGTTAAAGCATTCTGCCAAATGTTCTTACAAGCATTTTGCTATTTAAATATATCATTTCTATTAAAACTTCTAATGCATGTATTAAAAAAATGAAATTACACTTTTGAAATGATCAAGTATAGTATATTTTAAATATATGACCCTTAATAGAAACACTAAAATCAAGTACATTACATGAGCTTTAGTATGCTAGTCAACACATCAAAATACTGTAAGTGTACTTCTATAAAACATGGCAAGATTAATAAAAATAATGATTTCAAATCCTTTAAAGTAAAACTTTTCATTTGACTATATTACAAAGTTCACTTAAGAAACGCAGTCATGAAGGTGCACTCTCTTTAAGTGTACTTTTATTTCATTAATATGACATTATCTTACAGTAGATTTGAAGTATGCTACAAGTGCACAGTGAATTCACTGACGTGTCTTTTTCACAAGGCTCTTTGTGAGCATCTGTACCTTATTCTTGCAGAAGCTGGGTCTGCACATGGACTCCAGTAAGGCGGTGAGGAGATGAAGAACGCAGAAAATGAGCTGAAGGCCACTCGCTGCCATGAGGACAGAGAAAAGAGCCATATTCCAGATCACAACACGCCGAGGCTCCACACAGGCAGATGGCCACCGCTCCGGAGCATAGAGGTAAGAGCTGTGCGATATTGAAGAAAAATGCGATATGCGATACCTTGTTAAAAAATGCGATATTCGATATGCGATACGATATTGCTTAAAGTGTGTAAAATCAATTTCAATGATATTTAAAAAATTCAAATTATATAACCAATTTGTTTCACATTCTTTCTTGGAAAAGAAAGAATCACTACAACTTCTGAAAGTGACCAGCAGTGTTTTAGCATTACATAAAAAGTAATGTCACAATTTAGAAAATGTCATTTTAACATCA
Source organism: Sinocyclocheilus rhinocerous (assembly GCF_001515625.1). Lineage (NCBI taxonomy): Eukaryota > Metazoa > Chordata > Actinopteri > Cypriniformes > Cyprinidae > Sinocyclocheilus > Sinocyclocheilus rhinocerous. Next base: position 31,286 of record NW_015657297.1, read on the forward strand.
GTGTGAACATACAAACAAAAAAAAATTATTACACTAATTTTATATCATTGTACCTTTGCTTTACATACACTTTAAGTACTTCTTCATATACCACAGCAAAAACTACAGTCTGAGAAAGTTCAAACATGATTAAAGGCAAGTTAACAGTCAGTAAAAAAAAAAGAAAGAAAAAGCTGTCCCTTTAAATTCCGACTGCACGGATCCAGTATGATACACATCCAATTTTTTTCTCAGCTGTTTCCATTCATTTAAAACATAACCGACTGCGTTTATGAGAATGATCGTCGAGACGGGTACTATTGACATAATTCTGTGTGTATGTGTCTGTTCAAACACGAGGAGATGCGAAAGACGAATCAACTCTGTGTTCGCGCGCCGTCTGAAACGCTTGTCTCTGTGTGCGCGCGGTGTGAGTCTGTCAGACAGCAAGACGAGACGGCAAAGACTTGTTTTCTGCAACTTACTGCACTTAATAACTCCTTTTAACGTCAAGCAATTCTCTGCTATATGCGTCGAACTAAAACTTTGACCTTTTGCAACATTTTGATTTAAGTAGCCTATTATTAAAATGATTCAGATATCGCACGCCCTTGCGATATGCATATTGCGATATTTACATTTGCGATATTTCGATCATTTCGGTATATCGTGCAGCCCTAATAGAGGTAAAGCTGCTCTCTGCGTGAACATGTGCTTGAGTTATTTACATATAATAGCATAATGCTTGAGAGCACTGGACACAAAACAAAAAGAGCAGCACACATTAACACTACCAGTGTCGGGAAGTAACTAGTCGCATGCAACTAAATTAATGTCATTTCATTACAAATTAAATGTAACTGTAATCAGTTACAAAAATGTACTTATGAAAATGTTCACGGTTAAAAAGGTTTTTTCACGGTTATTTATTTTTTTCACCCACATACAGATTTAATTGACTTCTTTCATAAATTGCAGTGACTGCTCTAAAAATATGAGACACCAATGTTTCAGGACTTTAGTACACAGAATAGGACACATGCTTATTCGATAACTGTTTTGGGTTTATGTGTATGCTTTATTTTATTTATTTTTTTAATTAGATGCCAGTGTTTCCTGTCATAACTATGCAAAGATTTGATTTCAAAAACAGTATCACAGCTACTTAACTATTCCTTGTTATGGTTTTAAATCTGTATTTAACCTCAAATGATCTCTGATTTTGTGCTGGCTGTGCTTTAAAATTAAATTATACTCTTATTTCAAGTGACTTTGAAAATCTGACAATAATCAGTGTCGAGTACTGTAAGGTTAACCCTGCCTGCTTTACTGTACATGTTTGAAAATGAATAACAGTTCAAAAAACATTAGAAATTTAGAAAAGGAATCAAAAACTAATCAAATGTAATCAGTTACATTACTTTAATGAAGTAATTTAAATAGTTACACTACTTGTTACATTTTAGATAGGGTAACTTGTAATCTGTAACAAAGTAACTTTTCCATCACTGAACGATACATAAGATAAACTCAACTTTACAGCACACAACCTCAAAGCTAACTTCATGTGGAGTTAAAATCACTTTAATGCACACATAATGGACACATCAGGTTTAATGTCTGATTTGTTTCCCAGTGAAACGAAACAATACTAATGTTGACGCTTTTGCCTACTGAATGAATAGCAGTGAATTAGCTTTGTAAAAATAGTGAAAGAATCTAGCAATCTGAGGTCTGACTCACCCAGTTTTGTCTTGTTTTAATGGCCGTCCCCACTTTAGGCCGTCAGTGCTGTTGTGTAAACAGAGGGGCCCCCGCGTCAGCCCCGTCCCGCTCACCATGAAACACAAACCAGCTGCCAGAATAGCCAAACATGTGTAGCCCAACTTACGCAAAACCTGGAAACCACAAAAAAAAATATATACAAAAATCCCCCAAAACACTGTTAAGTGACGTGGCATCATTAGGAAAGAATATTTGTTCAAAGCATCATGTTAATCAATTATTGTTCAACTGATGATGGTTAAGAAGAAAATACAACAAATCCACACAATACAATTGTCTTACCTCAGTAGTAAAATAACAGCATCCTTTCTTTTCATAGTGTGTTGTAAAACCTCGCGCGGCCACAAGCACCTGACAAAACACACAACAGCCATCAGAGCAATACTGGACAGTCCGATGTAAAATACACAACAGATGCCACATGACAGTTGCATCATGTAATATGAGTAATGCCCTAAAAAATAAATAAATAAAAAATATTGAAATAAACAAACAAATAAATAAGTAACATGTATATTAATAAATGTAAAATAGGTCAATTTAGTTATTTTTGTTCTGTTGTATATTCTAACATATACCATGGTCTGTCTGTATATTCGATTCTGATTGGCTGGCAGCTGTGCATTAAAACTGTTTAATGCACATGCTGTGCATTATCTCTTACTTATATATAATATACATAATTATATAATGTTTTATTCAATTATATTCAATTATATATAACACATACTTAAAATACATTTTGATGACTTCAGTTTATTATTATTCAGTAAATATCTAATATAATAATTTATTAACAAGATTCTTATTCATACTGAGTATATATAAACACACAGACACATATTATTGAATACTACATTTACTATATTCCAATAATAATAATAATTCTGTAATTGTTTTAATATATGTGACCCTGGACCACAAAACCAGTCATAAGGGTCAATTTTTTTAAATTTATGAATAAATAAGCTTTCCATTGATGTATGGTTTGTTAGGATCGGACACTATTTGGTCGAGATAAAACTATTTGAAAATCTGGAATCTGAGGGTGCAAAAAAAAATCTAAATATTGAGAAAATCATCTTTAAAGTTGTCCAAATGAAGTTCTTAGCAATGCATATTACTAATCAAAAATTAAGTTTTGATATATTTACGGTAGGAAATTTTACTTAATATCCTAAGGATTTTTGGCATCAAAGAAAAATCAATAATTTTGACCCATACAATGTATTTTTGGCTATTGCTACAAATATACCCCAGCAGTGACTTAAGACTGCTTTTGTGCTCCAGGGTCACATATAATAGCAAAATAATATAGAATGGTATCAGATCTCCTACAAACCAAACCAAACAAAAGAACAGATAAGCTCACCAGAAGCCCTGATGCCCAGATCCCAGAGCACCACATGGCCTCTCTGGTCACATGATTCTCTGTTAGGTACTGATACTTCAGATCAGGAAACAGCAGCAGTGCATTTGCCAGCATGCAGACGATGGCTGTAGGGATCAGAGCCATTCCCACAGACCTGGAGCAGTGACCGGTGCACATCTCAGCCCCACAGCGATCCTGCATCAAAACACCACCAGAGAGCACATCAACCCACTGCGTCACTGCTGGATCTACACTGCAGTTCACTAGTGCTGTTGTTGTTGTTTGATTGTTTTTTGTGAGTATACAGTATGCAATGTTGTCCTAGTGTTCATGTAGAGTAACAAAACAAACTATATTACTATATGAATTTCATTAGAATTTCATTAAATCATTAGATAACAAAAATACAAAAATAAATATATTTAAAAATAAATATGATCAAGTGTCCAAATATTGGACTCACTGTGTTTTGAAATAATGAAAAAATCCTACCTGTGACTGTAGAATATAGTTTTAGGTTTAAAACCTGCCAGCAGAGAAAGCAGGTGTTGTGAGGAAAGCTAAGAAGAGTCTTCAGCCGTGAGCCTTTGATTATTCCAAAATGAGGAACTTTGCCTGCTTAAATACAGCTGAGTGTTTCCTACCCACGATTCTGTGACACACACAAAACAGCTGAGGATGCATGGTGAAACTAGAACAGTCATCCTGCACTAATGAAAAACTGACGTTTGTGTTTGCATACACACCATACTGACCACTGGCAGTCAAACAAGAGCAAATCAGAAAAATCAAATCACTTCAATCATGCCATAAATGTGCACCAGTCTGCAAAATTAGTGTACTAAATGTGCAAACAGAGAAATCCCAGCAGTCTTACTTATAGGCACATTTTAATTCAATTTGTTTTAATAATCTTTTGTTGTGCTTTAAAGCACACTTATTTTGTGTACTGACTAGTATATTAAAGTACATGTAAACATGTCATGCAATAGATGACATACAAGTTTCAATAGAAACAGCATCAGTTCAGTTTAACCATGTAGCAGTACTTATATGGGTAATTAATTATATGACTAATTTCATCGCATTGCAATTAATATTAATTTAAGCTATAGTTCAGATAATTATGGATAGTGTGCATGTTTTGCACAACAGTGCTGTTTTTATTAAGCTTGAAAGGTCCAATTCCTATTCATTATAATTGCACAGAAATAGTGACTAGTTCAACTCTTGAAAATGTCTCATTTTGTTTTCCACGGAAGTCAGTCAGTCATACCGGTTGAGGGTGAATAAACAATGCCAGAAGTTTGATTTTTGAGGCAACTATTAGGATACGCAATAGAGAATTGCAACAGAGTTCTGCACTGATTCATTGTGATGCACTGATCCTACTTCTGCAATGTTCTCGCTTCGGTTCGAATGTGAAGTTTGTCACGTTATGAACAATCATATATGCATCATAGACTACAGCACAATCTTTTACATTGCTTTTTGAGGATGCCATATTTAAACTATTCTTATTTTGTGCTCGTTCTTTAAAATGTTTAGATATCTGCCACTATGGTCACGCGCAACAGCTGGAAGCAAACTGTATGAGCAAACTATGATGCAGCTCTGTTGCATGTAACGCAGCGAGCTCACAAGATGGCTCATGAATCAGGCCGCTCTCAGGGGATTTTTGTTTCAAACCAGCAACTTCAGAATTATTTATATTTTTTACTAGTGCTGTCAAATGATTCATCGCAATTAATCGCATCCAAAATATAAGTTTTTGTTTACATAATGTGTGTGAACATATTTTAAAAACATTTCCATGCATGTATATTGTAACAACGTTCATAGTTCGGGAAGAAGGAGGCGGGAACCGGCGAACATTTGAACAAAACTTTAATAATAAATTAAACACAAAATAGCACGACAGCCCCTCACGGACGACTGTCGCGCACAAACAGAACCAAAACACTAAAAAAAATCCAGGCCTGGTCCTCTCTCGTCCAACACTGTCGTCACTCCTCCTTTTATCCTTCCGGAGCTCCTCCGTGGGACTCGAGACCGGTGAGTGGCGCAGGTGTCGCGCATTAGCATTTACTCCACCGGCCTCGCTCCGTTCCCACGGCTCTCGGCCCCGCCCCTCTCGTCACATACCCCCATCACCCCTCGCAGGTCAGGGGGTACCCACGAGACTGCGCTCTACTCCCCCCCCTCCCCCCTCCGGGGGAGCAGATCACGGCGGCCGCGGCGTACCTGGGGGTAAGGACAGACAGACGAGGCGAGAGAAAAGGAGACGGAAGGATGAGGAGAGACAGAGACGACAGAGAGGAAAAAATAAATAAAATCTTGTTCCGGTTCCCAGACACACTGCCGCTCGGCCCTCCACCAGCTGGGTAAACTCTTCCGCGATGCCTGGCGGCGGCACTGGATAACCCTCGGTGGGCGGCCAACACTCCTCGGCCGCCCGGTGGACGGCGACGGCTCCTCCGGGTTCGGGCAGCCGGCAGGAGTCCCCCGTTCCCTGCTCCTCCCCATCATGGCGGATGGCAGCAGGCTCCGGCCTCAGGCGAACGTATTTATATTCATATATATATATATATATAGTTCGTGCGCTTGCGCCTGCCTCAAAAGAGGGCTTACAATGACTTACAAAGATACATAACAGCTACAAGTGTATGCACTACTTGCTTTATGCAAGCACTATATAGGATAAATCACTATACAGGATTTACCCTATTATACTTTATCGACACGAATTGATAGGTGAAACAACAAACAGCCACCCACAAATAGTCTATAAACAAAGCATCAGGCTGTCTTTGAGTTCACATGAACAACGGTTAACGTAAAGTTACTTGTCGTCAGGCTACAGAAGAATACCATAATTCCTCCGTTCAATTAGGCCTAAGACATCGAGAGTCACGCAGACCTATAACAACCCAGCCACAACACATAATTGCGAATAACATGCCTTACCTTAACACAGAATCGACCACAGAGTCCAGCGTTTATATTTTTTCTACGAATCTTTGGGTTAACATGTACTAAACATGAGTGGAATTTGCACCGCAGCGCCCCCACACCTTGATGCTCATGACAAGAATAGCATGTATAGTTATCTTTATTGAAGTTAATTAGGTTTAAATCGCCGTCATGCATGGATGAATGATATTTTTGCAATTTTACACATAATAATCCACGATGATCACATTACACAAAACATTGCACATCAAAATAACACATTGTCAATATTTTTTGAGACCCCCCAAAATTTCACAAATCACATTTTCAGGGGAGCCCATGTCTTATTAAGGGGAGCCGAGCTCCCCCTAGCTCCCCCGTAGTTCGCACCCTGCTCCCAACTCAGTAAACACAACTTTAGGTTGCCACCATAGAATGTTCACATTCAATATTATATGACCAAATATGTGGCTGTTAATTACTTCAAATCAAGCATGAGATCATAACGGACCTTATTGACTTTCTTAATTGGTGTTAAATAATTAATCAATGCTTATAGTCTACCATTCAAAAGGTTTCGGACAATGTGTTTTTGAAAAAAGCTACTTATGCTCGCTAAGACAGCGTTTTTAAATATTGTGAAATATATTAAAATTCAAACAAAATGTTTTCTATATTAATATATTTTAAAATGTAATGTATTGCTGTGATCAAAGCTGAATTTTCAGCATCATTACTCCAGTCTTCAGTGTCACTTGATCTTCAGAAATCATTCTAATATGCTGATCTGCTGCTAGAAAACGTAACAGTTCGGGGGGGGGGGATTTGGTCAGTTGACTGCATCCTTGCAGAATATTAAAAAAAAAAATCTGGCCATTTTTAATGGTTGTATTTATGATTAAACATGTTTTTGTTTTTTTTGCAATTACATTTGCTGACTTCACATTGAATAAGCAATTATCATTGCACCCTTTAATAGAAACCATTTCAACACCATAAATACCGGTAGTTTTCAGTTTGGATATCATTTTCTATGAAGCACTGGGGGATTTTTTTGCCACCAGAAGTGAGGAATATTACTCATGTTGTATTAAGACACACGAGACTCAAGCGGGAAGTAGGCTACTGCAACCAACTTCAACCCAAAAATATGGGAAATGCTAAAAGAAGACCATAACAGGCTATAAGCAAAGCAAGAAGGAAGGAACTGTTGTTTGAGTTGTTAGAAACCTAACAGAGTGGAATGTGATGAGGCAAGACTAGAGTGAACATCACCGATCACCTGACGGACTGTGTCCCAGGCTTCACATGACATTTCTCAAAACACAGTGTTTTTGCAGTCCTTATATAGAAAAATCCCATGGATGGCCATGATAAATGCAGATCATCAGTGATTTAGGACAGTGATTGTCATTTCAATTAGCTTTTGACGCGACGCTAAATGTGAGCGTAATCAATAATCGTGACTGAATGCCAGTGGGCGGGGCCTATGGTGAGAAGATGACTATTCGTCAATGTCTTGCTCTGGAGGCGGTGTTTATGCAAATGTTTGTTCCCCCGTGACGTCGTCATGCCCTCTCAGATCTGAACAAGCTGTATTTGGAGCTTGATTAAATACACGAGGAGGAGGTTTGAAGCTATGAAACTTAGGAAGTTTCGAAGACCGCTTATATGCCAAAATATCAAGGCAAATTTGATTTCTCATGTCATGACCCCTTTACATTCAGGGCTAAATGCTATTTTTTTCCCCCAGATCTTTTATTAAATAAAAAAAATAAACTATATGTAAGGATTCATTTTTTTATGTATTCGTTCATATTGTCTAGATCAGACCACTTATATATACACTATTGGCGCTTTTCCACTGCGTGGTACGACTCGGCACGGCTCAGTACGGTACGACACGGCACGGCTCGGTTTGCGTTTCCACTGCAGTTCAGTACCGCTTTAGAGTGGGCGGGATTATTCACATGTCGTTATAGTTGCGCCGCCTCTACTGCCGCGACTCCTGAAAAACTTTTTCATTCTGCGTCGCCCCATCAAGCTCTCGCTGGATCCGCTCCTCTGCTATCAACAAGAGGAACGTCTGTACTTCC